>NC_069506.1:49332190-49344690 GCF_027579735.1 Bombina bombina
CGTGCGCAAACCTGATTGCATGACCTACATGAAAATAATAATATTTCACATTCCAATGTTTTTCACATAGCAGAATATGTTCTATTAATTCATAAATACATATTATATATATACAGACATCCCAACCTGCATAAACTCATTTCAGGGAGGTGGCTTCACCCGCTACTGCCCCCCCCCACCTCATAGTTATATATTGGACACCTTGAAACCCTAAATAAGATAGCATTATCATTAAAGTAGCTTCCTGCTAAAGTCACATTAAAAAACACAATTTATGCTTACCTGATAAATTTATTTCTCATGTGGTGTATCCAGTCCACGGATCATCCATTACTTGTGGGATATTCTCATTCCCAACAGGAAGTTGTAAGAGGACACCCACAGCAGAGCTGTTATATAGCTCCTCCCCTAACTGCCATATCCAGAGAAAGGAGAAACCATAGGGTGCAGTGGTGACTGTAGTTTAAATTTAAAAATTACCTGCCTTAAAATGACAGGGCGGGCCGTGGACTGGATACACCACAAGAGAAATAAATTTATTAGGTAAGCATAAATTGTGTTTTCTCTTGTAAGGTATATCCAGTCCACGGATCATCCATTACTTGTGGGATACCAATACCAAAGCTAAAGTACACGGATGAAGGGAGGGACAAGGCAGGTACTCAAACGAAAGGTACCACTGCCTGTAAAACCTTTCTCCCAAAAATAGCCTCCGAAGAAGCAAAAGTATCAAATTTGTAGAACTTTGAAAAAGTATGAAGCGCAGACCAAGTCGCCGCCTTGCAAATCTGTTCAACAGAAGCCTCATTTTTAAAGGCCCAAGTGGAAGCCACAGCTCTAGTAGAATGAGCTGTAATCCTTTCAGGAGGCTGCTGTCCAGCAGTCTCATAGGCTAAGCAGATTATGCTTCTTAGCCAAAAAGAAAGAGAGGTTGCCAAAGCCTTTTGACCTCTCCTCTGTCCAGAGTAGACAACAAACAAAGCAGATGTTTGACGAAAATCTTTAGTAGCTTGTAAGTAAAACTTTAAAGCTCGAACCACGTCCAGATTGTGTAATAGACGTTCCTTCTTTGAAGAAGGATTAGGACACAAGGATGGAACAACAATCTCTTGATTGATATTCTTGTTAGATACCACCTTAGGTAAAAACCCAGGTTTGGTACGCAGAACTACCTTATCCGTATGGAAAATCAGATAAGGAGAGTCACAATGTAAGGCAGATAACTCGGAGACTCTACGAGCCGAGGAAATAGCTACCAAAAAAAGAACTTTCCAAGATAAAAGTTTGATATCTATGGAATGAAGTGGTTCAAACGGAACTCCTTGAAGAACCTTAAGAACCAAATTTAAGCTCCATGGCGGAGCAACAGGTTTAAACACAGGCTTGATTCTAACTAAAGCCTGACAAAATGCCTGAACGTCTGGAACATCTGCCAGACGCTTGTGCAAAAGAATAGACAGAGCAGAAATCTGTCCTTTTAAAGAACTAGCTGGCAATCCTTTTTCCAAACCTTCTTGGAGAAAGGATAATATCCTGGGAATCCTGACCTTACTCCATGAGTAACCCTTGGATTCACACCAATAAATATATTTACACCATATCTTATGGTAAATTTTCCTGGTGACAGGCTTTCGTGCCTGTATTAAGGTATCAATGACTGACTCGGAGAAGCCACGCTTTGATAAAATCAAACGTTCAATCTCCAGGCAGTCAGTCTCAGAGAAATTAGATTTGGATGGTTGAAAGGACCCTGAATTAGAAGGTCCTGTCTCAGAGGCAGAGTCCATGGTGGAAAGGATGACATGTCCACTAGGTCTGCATACCAGGTTCTGCGTGGCCACGCAGGCGCTATAAAAATCACAGATGCTCTCTTCTGCTTGATCTTGGCAATCAGTCGAGGGAGCAGAGGAAACGGTGGAAACACATAAGCCAGGTTGAAAAACCAGGGCGCTGCTAGAGCATCTATCAGCGTCGCCTTGGGATCCCTGGACCTGGATCCGTAACAAGGAAGCTTGGCGTTCTGGCGAGACGCCATGAGATCCAGTTCTGGTTTGCCTCAATGATGAATCAATTGTGCAAACACCTCCGGATGGAGTTCCCACTCCCCCGGATGAAAAGTCTGACAACTTAGAAAATCCGCCTCCCAGTTCTCTACACCTGGGATATGGATAGCTGATAGGTGGCAAGAGGGAATCTCTGCCCAGCGAATTATTTTTGAAACTTCTAACATCGCTAGGGAACTTCTTGTTCCCCCTTGATGGTTGATGTAAGCCACAGTCGTGATGTTGTCCGACTGAAATCTGATGTACCTCAGAGTTGCTAACTGAGGCCAAGCCTCAAGAGCATTGAATATCGCTCTCAGTTCCAGAATATTTATTGGAAGGAGTGTCTCCTCCTGAGTCCACGATCCCTGGGCCTTCAGGGAGTTCCAGACTGCACCCCAACCTAAAAGGCTGGCATCTGTTGTTACAATTGTCCAATCTGGCCTTCGAAAGGTCATACCTTTGGACAGATGGACCAGAGATAGCCACCAGAGAAGAGAATCCCTGGTCTCTTGATCCAGATTTAGTAGAGGGGACAAATCTGTGTAATCCCCGTTCCACTGACTGAGCATGCATAGTTGCAGCGGTCTGAGATGTAAGCGTGCAAACGGCACTATGTCCATTGCCCTACCATTAAGCCGATTACTTCCATGCACTGAGCCACCGAAGGGCGCGGAATGGAATGAAGGACACGGCAGGAATTTAGAAGCTTTGATAACCTGGACTCCGTCAGGTAAATTTTCATTTCTACAGAATCTATCAGAGTCCCTAGGAAGGAAACTCTTGTGAGTGGGGATAGAGAACTCTTTTCCTCGTTCACTTTCCACCCATGCGACCTCAGAAATGCCAGTACTACGTCCGTATGAGACTTGGCAATTTGGTAGTTTGACGCCTGTATCAGGATGTTGTCTAAATAAGGGGCCACTGCTATGCCCCGCGGGCCTTAGGACCGCCAGAAGCGACCCTAGAACCTTCGTAAAGATTCTTGGGGCTGTAGCTAATCCAAAGGGAAGAGCTACAAACTGGTAATGCCTGTCTAGAAAGGCAAACCTGAGAAACCGATGATGATCTTTGTGTATCGGAATGTGAAGATAAGCATCCTTTAAATCCACTGTAGTCATATATTGACCCTCCTGGATCATAGGTAGGATGGTACGAATAGTTTCCATCTTGAATGATGGAACTCTGAGGAATTTGTTTAAGATCTTTAGATCCAAAATTGGTCTGAAGGTTCCCTCTTTTTTGGGAACCACAAACAGATTTGAGTAAAAACCCTGTCCCTGTTCCTCCTTTGGAACTGGATGGATCACTCCCATAACTAGGAGGTCTCGTACACAGTGTAAGAATGCCTCTCTCTTTATCTGGTTTGCAGATAATTGTGAAAGGTGAAATCTCCCTTTTGGGGGGGAAGCTTTGAAGTCCAGAAGATATCCCTGGGATATAATTTCCAACGCCCAGGGATCCTGGACATCTCTTGCCCACGCCTGGGCGAAGAGCGAAAGTCTGCCCCCTACTAGATCCGTTACCGGATAGGGGGCCATTCATTCATGCTATCTTAGAGGCAGCAGCAGGCTTTTTGGCCTGCTTACCTTTGTTCCAGGACTGGTTTGGTCTCCAGACCGTCTTGGACTGAGCAAAAGTTCCCTCTTGTTTTGCATTAGAGGAAGTTGATGCCGCACCTGCCTTGAAGTTTCGAAAGGCACGAAAATTAGACTGTTTGGCCCTTGATTTGGACCTGTCCTAAAGAAGGGCATGACCTTTTCCTCCAGTGATATCAGCAATAATCTCCTTCAAACCAGGCCCGAATATGGTCTGCCCCTTGAAGGGAATGTTAAGCAGCTTAGATTTTGAAGTCACGTCAGCTGACCATTTAAGCCATAGCACCCTGCGCGCCTGTATAGCAAAACCAGAATTCTTAGCCATTAGTTTAGTCAAATGAACAATGGCATCAGAAACAAAAGAATTGGCTAGCTTAAGTGCTCTAAGCTTGCCAAGTATGTCATCCAATGGAGTCGCTACCTGTAAAGCCTCTTCCAGAGACTCAAACCAGAACGCCGCAGCAGCAGTGACAGGAGCAATGCATGCAAGGGGCTGTAGGAAAAAACCTTGTTGAATAAACATTTTCTTAAGGTAACCTTATAATTTTTTATCCATTGGATCTAAAAAAGCACAACTGTCCTCGACAGGGATAGTAGTACACTTTGCTAGAGTAGAAACTGCTCCCTCCACCTTAGTGACTGTCTGCCATAAGTCCCGTGTGGTGGCGTCTATTGGAAACATTTTTCTAAAAATAGGAGGGGGAGAGAACGGCACACCTGGTCTATCCCATTCCTTATTAATAATTTCTGTAAACCTTTTAGGTATTGGAAAAACATCAGTACACACCGGCACTGCATAGTATTTATCCAGTCTACACAATTTCTCTGGCACTGCTCTCCTTCCTCAGCTTCTGCATATTGTGAGGCAGTATCAGACATGGTTCTTAAAGCGTCAGTATGCTCTGTATTTCGTCTAACCCCAGAGCTATCTTGCTTACCTCTAAATTCAGGTAGTCTGACTAATACCACTGACAGTGTTTTATCCATGACTGCTGCCATGTCTTGTAAAGTAATCGCTATGGGCGCCCTAGATGTACTTGGCGCCATTTGAGCGTGAGTCCCTTGAGCGGGAGTCAAAGGATCTGACACGTGTGGAGAGTTAGTCGGCATAACTTCCCCCTCGTCAGATTCCTCTGGTGATAAATTTTTTAAAGACAGAATATGATCTTTATTGCTTAAAGTGAAATCAGTACATTTGGTACACATTCTAAGAGGGGGTTCCACCATGGCTTTTAAACATAATGAACAAGGAGTTTCCTCTATGTCAGACATGTTTGTACAGACTAGCAATGAGACTAGCAAGCTTGGAAAACACTTTAAATCAAGTTAAAAAGGAAATATAAAAAACGGTACTGTGCCTTTAAGAGAAACAAATTTTGTCAAAATTTTAAAAACAGTGAAAAAAGGCACTAAATCAAACGAAATTTTTACAGTGTATGTAATAAGTTAACAGAGCATTGCACCCACTTGCAAATGGATGATTAACCCTTTAATTCAAAAAACGGATAAAAAAAAACGATAACAGAATTTATGCTTACCTGATAAATTACTTTCTCCAACGGTGTGTCCGGTCCACGGCGTCATCCTTACTTGTGGGATATTCTCTTCCCCAACAGGAAATGGCAAAGAGTCCCAGCAAAGCTGGTCACATGATCCCTCCTAGGCTCCGCCCACCCCAGTCATTCGACCGACGGACAGGAGGAAATATATATAGGAGAAACCATATGATACCGTGGTGACTGTAGTTAGAGAAAATAATTCATCAGACCTGATTAAAAAACCAGGGCGGGCCGTGGACCGGACACACCGTTGGAGAAAGTAATTTATCAGGTAAGCATAAATTCTGTTTTCTCAAACATTGGTGTGTCCGGCCCACGGCGTCATCCTTACTTGTGGGAACCAATACCAAAGCTTTAGGACACGGATGAAGGGAGGGAGCAAATCAGGTCACCTAAATGGAAGGCACCACGGCATGCAAAACCTTTCTCCCAAAAATAGCCTCCGAAGAAGCAAAAGTATCAAATTTGTAAAATTTGGCAAAAGTGTGCAGTGAAGACCAAGTCGCTGCCTTACATATCTGGTCAACAGAAGCCTCGTTCTTGAAGGCCCATGTGGAAGCCACAGCCCTAGTGGAGTGAGCTGTGATTCTTTCAGGAGGCTGCCGTCCGGCAGTCTCATAAGCCAATCGGATAATGCTTTTAAGCCAAAAGGAAAGAGAGGTAGAAGTCGCTTTTTGACCTCTCCTTTTACCAGAATAAACAACAAACAAGGAAGATGTTTGTCTGAAATCTTTAGTAGCCTCTAAATAGAATTTTAGAGCACGGACTACGTCCAAATTGTGTAACAAACGTTCCTTCTTTGAAACTGGATTTGGACACAAAGAAGGTACAACTATCTCCTGGTTAATATTTTTGTTGGAAACAACTTTCGGAAGAAAACCAGGCTTAGTACGCAAAACCACCTTATCTGCATGGAACACCAGATAGGGCGGAGAACACTGCAGAGCAGATAACTCTGAAACTCTTCTAGCAGAAGAAATTGCAACCAAAAACAAAACTTTCCAAGATAATAACTTAATATCTACGGAATGTAAGGGTTCAAACGGAACCCCTTGAAGAACTGAAAGAACTAGATTTAGACTCCAGGGAGGAGTCAAAGGTCTGTAAACAGGCTTGATCCTAACCAGAGCCTGAACAAATGCTTGAACATCTGGAACAGCTGCCAGTCTTTTGTGAAGTAAAACAGATAAAGCAGAGATCTGTCCCTTCAGAGAACTTGCAGATAATCCTTTCTCCAAACCTTCTTGTAGAAAGGATAGAATCTTAGGAATTTTTATCTTGTTCCATGGGAATCCTTTAGATTCACACCAACAGATATATTTTTTCCATATTTTATGGTAAATTTTTCTAGTTACAGGCTTTCTAGTCTGAATCAGAGTATCTATTACAGAATCTGAAAACCCACGCTTTGATAAAATCAAGCGTTCAATCTCCAAGCCGTCAGTTGGAGGGAAACCAGATTCGGATGTTCGAATGGACCATGAACAAGAAGGTCCTGTCTCAAAGGTAGCTTCCATGGTGGAGCCGATGACATATTCACCAGGTCTGCATACCAAGTCCTGCGTGGCCACGCAGGAGCTATCAAGATCACCGAGGCCCTCTCCTGATTGATCCTGGCTACCAGCCTGGGGATGAGAGGAAACGGTGGGAATACATAAGCTAGGTTGAAGGTCCAAGGTGCTACTAGTGCATCTACTAGGGTCGTCTTGGGATCCCTGGAACTGGACCCGTAGCAAGGAACCTTGAAGTTCTGACGAGACGCCATCAGATCCATGTCTGGAATGCCCCATAATTGAGTTATTTGGGCAAAGATTTCCGGATGGAGTTCCCACTCCCCCGGATGGAATGTCTGACGACTCAGAAAATCCGCTTCCCAATTTTCCACTCCTGGGATGTGGATCGCAGACAAGTGGCAGGAGTGATCCTCTGCCCATTGAATTATCTTGGTCACTTCTTTCATCGCCAGGGAAGTCCTTGTTCCCCCCTGATGATTGATATATGCAACGGTCGTCATGTTGTCTGACTGAAACCTTATGAATTTGGCCTTTGCTAGTTGAGGCCAAGCTCTGAGAGCATTGAATATCGCTCTCAGTTCCAGAATGTTTATCGGGAGAAGAGACTCTTCCCAAGACCATAGACCCTGAGCTTTCAGGGATTCCCAGACCGCGCCCCAGCCCACTAGGCTGGCGTCGGTCGTGACAATGACCCACTCTGGTCTGCGGAAGCTCATTCCCTGTGACAGATTGTCCAGGGTCAGCCACCAACTGAGTGAATCTCTGGTCTTTTGATCTACTTGAATCGTCGGAGACAAGTCTGTATAATCCCCATTCCACTGTCTGAGCATGCACAGTTGTAATGGTCTTAGATGAATTCGTGCAAAAGGAACTATGTCCATTGTTGCAACCATCAATCCTATTACTTCCATGCACTGCGCTATGGAAGGACGAGGAACAGAATGAAGTACTTGACAAGAGCTTAGAAGTTTTGATTTTCTGACCTCTGTCAGAAAAATCCTCATTTCTAAGGAATCTATTATTGTTCCCATGAAGGGAACTCTTGTTGACGGGGACAGAGAACTTTTTTTTTTTGTTCACCTTCCATCCGTGAGATCTGAGAAAGGCTAGGACGATGTCCGTATGAGCCTTTGCTTTTGACAGGGACGACGCTTGAATCAGGATGTCGTCCAAGTAAGGTACTACTGCAATGCCCCTTGGTCTTAGAACCGCTAGAAGGGACCCTAGTACCTTTGTGAAAATCCTTGGAGCAGTGGCTAATCCAAATGGAAGTGCCATAAACTGGTAATGCTTGTCCAGAAAAGCGAACCTTAGGAACTGATGATGTTCCTTGTGGATAGGAATATGTAGGTACGCATCCTTTAAATCCACGGTAGTCATAAATTGATTTTCCTGGATAGTAGGTAGGATCGTTCGAATAGTTTCCATTTTGAACGATGGTACCCTGAGAAATTTGTTTAGGATCTTTAGATCCAAAATTGGTCTGAATGTTCCCTCTTTTTTGGGAACTATGAACAGATTGGAATAAAATCCCATTCCTTGTTCTCTTATTGGAACTGGATGTATCACTCCCATCTTTAACAGGTCTTCTACACAATGTAAGAATGCCTGTCTCTTTATTTGGTTTGAAGATAATTGAGACCTGTGGAACCTTCCCCTTGGGGGTAGTTCCTTGAATTCCAGGAGATAACCTTGAGAAACTATTTCTAGCGCCCAAGGATCCTGAACATCTCTTGCCCAAGCCTGAGCAAAGAGAGAAAGTCTGCCCCCCACTAGATCCGGTCCCGGATCGGGGGCTATCCCTTCATGCTGTTTTGGTAGCAGTGGTAGGCTTCTTGGCCTGCTTACCCTTGTTCCAGCCTTGCATTGGTTTCCAGGCTGGTTTGGGTTGTGAAGTATTACCCTCTTGCTTAGAGGATACAGAATTAGAGACTGGTCCGTTTCTGCGAAAGGGACAAAAATTAGGCTTATTATTAGCCTTAAAAGACCTATCCTGTGGGAGGGCGTGGCCCTTTCCCCCAGTGATGTCTGAAATAATCTCTTTCAAATCAGGTCCAAATAATGTATTACCTTTGAAAGGAATGTTAAGCAATTTTGTCTTGGAAGACACATCCGCTGACCAAGACTTTAGCCAAAGCACTCTGCGCGCCACGACAGCAAACCCTGAATTTTTCGCCGCTAATCTAGCTAATTGCAAAGCGGTATCTAAAACAAAAGAGTTAGCCAATTTAAGTGCTTGAACTCTGTCCATAACCTCCTCATACGAAGATTCTTTACTGAGCGATTTTTCTAGTTCCTCGAACCAGAAACACGCTGCCGTAGTGACAGGAACAATGCATGAAATTGGTTGTAGAAGGTAACCTTGCTGTACAAAAATCTTTTTAAGCAAACCCTTTAATTTCTTATCCATAGGATCTTTGAAAGCACAACTATCTTCGATAGGAATAGTAGTGCGTTTGTTTAGAGTAGAAACCGCCCCCTCGACCTTGGGGACTGTCTGCCATAAGTCCTTTCTGGGGTCGACTATAGGAAATAATTTCTTAAATATAGGGGGGGGGGACAAAAGGTATGCCGGGCCTTTCCCACTCTTTATTTACTATGTCCGCCACCCGCTTGGGTATAGGAAAAGCGTCGGGGGGCACCGGAACCTCTAGGAACTTGTCCATCTTACATAATTTCTCTGGAATGACCAAATTGTCACAATCATCCAGAGTAGATAACACCTCCTTAAGCAGTGCGCGGAGATGTTCTAATTTAAATTTAAATGTCACAACATCAGGTTCAGCTTGATGAGAAATTTTTCCTGAATCTGAAATTTCTCCATCAGACAAAACCTCCCTCATGGCCCCTTGAGATTGGTGTGAGGGTATGTCAGAACAGTTATCATCAGCGTCCTCTTGCTCTTCAGTGTTTAAAACAGAGCAATCGCGCTTTCTCTGATAAGTAGGCATTTTGGATCAAAGATTTGCTATGGAGTTATCCATTACAGCCGTTAATTGTTGCATGGTAATAAGTATTGGCACACTAGATGTACTAGGGGCCTCCTGTGTGGGCATAACTGGTGTAGACACAGTAGGGGATGATGTAGTATCATGTTTACTCCCCTCATTTGAGGAATCATCTTGGGCAATATCATTATCTGTGGCATTACTGTCCTTACTTTGTTTGGACACTATGGCACAATTATCACATAAATTTAAATGGGGAGACACATTGGCTTTCATACATATAGAACATAGCTTATCTGATGGTACAGACATGTTAAACAGGCTTAAACTTGTCAACAAAGCACAAAAAACGTTTTAAAATAAAACCGTTACTGTCACTTTAAATTTCAAACTGAAAACACTTTATTACTGAATATGTGAAAAAGTATGAAGGAATTGTTCAAAATTCACCAAAATTTCACCACAGTGTCTTAAAGCATTAAAAGTATTGCACACCAAATTTCAGAGCTTTAACCCTTAAATTAACGGAACCGGAGCCGTTTTTACATTTAACCCCTATACAGTCCCAGAATGAGGCTCTGTCTATAACTAGAAAGGCCCCCATCTGAAAAAGGTGTCCAACACAGTGCCTGCCATTTTTCTAAACGTTCCCCAAGATTATAATACCAATAATTAGTTAGAATCTGCATAATATGCCTAGTAAAGCAATCGTTTTAGCCCAGAAAAATGTCTACCAGTTTTTAAGCCCTTTTTGAAGCCCTTTATTCTTTTATGTTTAACTAAGAAAATGGCTTACCGGTCCCCATGAGGGGAAATGACAGCCTTCCAGCATTACATGGTCTTGTTAGAAATATGGCTAGTCATACCTTAAGCATAAAAGACTGCTAACTGTTTCCCCCAACTGAAGTTACTTCATCTCAACAGTCCTGTGTGGAAACAGCAATCGATTTTAGTTACTGTCTGCTAAAAATCATCTTCCTCTTACAAACAGAAATCTTCATCCTTTTCTGTTTCAGAGTAAATAGTACATACCAGCACTATTTTAAAATAACAAACACTTGATAGAAGAATAAAACTACAAAAAACTCTTAACCATCTCCGTGGAGATGTTGCCTGTGCAACGGCAAAGAGAATGACTAGGGTGGGCGGAGCCTAGGAGGGATCATGTGACCAGCTTTGCTGGGACTCTTTGCCATTTCCTGTTGGGGAAGAGAATATCCCACAAGTAAGGATGACGCCGTGGACCGGACACACCAATGTTGGAGAAATAGACGTTTTTTAACAGTCACAACAAACTGCCACAGCCTGCTGTGGCCCTACCTTCCCCAATAAACGACTTTGGAAAGCCTTTGAGCCCTTTAGAGATGTCCTATAGCATACAGGGGACTCCTGAGGGAAGCTGGATGTCACAGTTTGTAATTTTAACTGCGCAAAAAAGCGCTAAAATAGTCCCCTCCCACTCATACTACAACAGTGGAAAGCCTCAGGAAACTGTTTCTAGGCAAAATTTAAGCCAGCCATGTGGAAAAAACTAGGCCCCAATAAAGTTTTATCACCAAAGCATATATAAAAACGATTAAACATGCCAGCAAACATTTTATATTGCAATATTATAAGGGTATTACCCCTGAGAGTAAGCATGATACCAGTCGCTATTAAATCACTGTATTCAGGCTTAACTTACATTAATCCGGTATCAGCAGCATTTTCTAGCTTTTCCATTTCTAGAAAAAATTGTAACTGCACATACCTCATAGCAGAGTAACCTGCACGCCATTCTCCCGCTGAAGTTACCTCTCTCCTCAGACATATGTGAGAACAGCAATGGATCTTAGTTACAACCTGCTAAGATCATAGAAAACTCAGGCAGATTCTTCTTCCATTTACTACCTGGGATAAAATAGTACAACTCCGGTACCATTTAAAAATAACAAACTTTTGATTGAAGAAAAAAACTAGCTATTTTTCACCACTCTCTCTTACTACCTCCATGCTTGTTGAGAATGACTGGGTATGGCAGTTAGGGGAGGAGCTATATAACAGTTCTGCTGTGGGTGTCCTCTTGCAACTTCCTGTTGGGAATGAGAATATCCCACAAGTAATGGATGATCCGTGGACTGGATACACCTTACAAGAGAAAAAAAGTAGCTTTATTGCACAACCACATACAACAAACCTATTTTCCAGTGATCGTACGTTTGTTGAATGCTTAAATATTTTAGAATACGAAGTTTAATTACGTGCAGTAAATAAGGTAGTATTTGTGTTTTATTTTATTAACATCAGTGGGGGGCTTTTTGGTTACTGATGCATGCGGGGGTTCTATAACGTCCCAGCAACTAAAGACATTCCTTAAAGAAACACTTTTCCAGATTTGGCCCACATTGGATCATGGTACTTGGAGTTTCAGGGAGATTGCATTCCATTTGCTGGCATCAGGGAGAGTTGGGATGTCTGTATATATATATATATACAGGGAGTGCAGAATTATTAGGCAAATTAGTATTTTGATCACATCATCCTCTTTATGCATGTTGTCTTACTCCAAGCTGTATAGGCTTGAAAGCCTACTACCAATTAAGCATATTAGGTGATGTGCATCTCTGTAATGAGAAGGGGTGTGGTCTATTGACATCAACACCCTATATCAGGTGTGCATAATTATTAGGCAACTTCCTTTCCTTTGGCAAAATGGGTCAAAAGAAGGACTTGACAGGCTCAGAAAAGTCAAAAATAGTGAGATATCTTGCAGAGGGATGCAGCACTCTTAAAATTGCAAAGCTTCTGAAACGTGATCATCGAACAATCAAGCGTTTCATTCAAAATAGTCAACAGGGTC
>NC_069506.1:49347190-49404690 GCF_027579735.1 Bombina bombina
ATTATAGAGCCAATTGATATTTATTATCAGAATGTAAGGAACAGAGTACCGGTACTTTATAAGTGTAATCAGGTTTTATATAATATGAGGAAGTGATACTGTGAAATCTGAATTAAAAAAGTGTAGGTATTAGGTTTCCTTAAAACTGAGCACTAGTTCCAATACGGAGTTTATAATTTGTTATTTTGACTAATATGACACTCATCTATCAGTGCTCATATTAAAAATCAAAACGACACAGAGTAACAGATATGATACAACCTTTATTAAATGGATATGAAACATGCTCCTTTAGTAAATATCTATAAGTAAACACAAAAAGAAACAGATTTAGTTTTAAAACAGAACATAAGTTACACATAAATACACTCACATACATATACAAACGTACACGCGTACACACACATACACCTAAATATGCATATACAAACATACACACGTACACACACATACACCTAAACATGCATATACAAACATACACACGTACACACACATACACCTAAACATGCATATACAAACATACACACATACACACACACACCTAAACATGCATATACAAACATACACACATACACACACGTACACACAAACACCTAAACATGCATATACAAACATACACACGTACACCTAAACATGCATATACAAACATACACACGTACACACATACACCTAAACATGCATATACAAACATACACACGTACACACACGTACACACATACACCTAAACATGCATATACAAACATACAGACGCACACACACGTACACACATACACCTAAACATGCATATACAAACATACACACGTACACACACGTACACACATACACCTAAACATGCATACACAAACATACACACGTACACGCACATACACCTAAACATGCATATACAAACATACACACGTACACACACATACACCCAAATATGCATATACAAACATACACATGTACACACACACATACACCTAAACATACATATACAAACATACACACGTACACACACACATACACCTAAACATACATATACAAACATACACACGTACACACACACATACACCTAAACATACATATACAAACATACACACGTACACACACACATACACCTAAACATGCATATACAAACATACACACACATACACCTAAACATACATATACAGTCACACGTACACACATATACACCTAAACATACATATACAAACGTACACACATATACACCTAAACATACATATACAAACGTACACACACACATACACCTAAACATGCATATACAAACATACACGCGTACACACACATACACCTAAACATACATATACAAACATACACACGTACACCTAAACATACATATACAAACATACACACGTACACCTAAACATACATATACAAACATACACACGTACACACACATACACCTAAACATACATATACAAACATACACACGTACACACACATACACCTTAACATACATATACACACGTACACACATATACACCTAAACATACATATACAAACGTACACACGCATACACCTAAACATACATATACACACACATACACCTAAACATACATATACACACGTACACACACATAACCTAAACATACATATACACACGTACACACACATAACCTAAACATACATATATACACGTACACACACATACACCTAAACATACATATACACACGTACACACACATAACCTAAACATACATATACACACGTACACACACATAACCTAAACATACATATACACACGTACACACACATACACCTAAACATACATATACACACGTACACACACATAACCTAAACATACATATACACACGTACACACACATAACCTAAACATACATATACACACGTACACACACATACACCTAAACATACATATACAAACATACACACACACATACACCCAAACATATATATATATACAAACATACACACTTACACACACACATACACCTAAACATGCATATACAAACATACACACGTACACACGTACACCTAAGCATACATATACAAACATACACACACATACACCTAAACATACATATACAAACGTACACACGCATACACCTAAACATACATATACAAACATACACACGTACACACACATATACATATACAAACATACATATACATACACCTAAACATAAATATACATACATATACAAACATACACACACATATACAAACATACATATACAAACATACGCACGTACACACACATACACCTAAACATACATATACACACGTACACACATATACACCTAAACATACATATACAAACGTACACACGCATACACCTAAACATACATATACACACACATACACCTAAACATACATATACAAACATACACACGTACACACACATACACCTAAACATACATATACAAACATACACACGTACACACACATACACCTAAACATACATATACACACGTACACACATATACACCTAAACATACATATACACACGTACACACACATAACCTAAACATACATATACACACGTACACACACATACACCTAAACATACATATACACACGTACACACACATAACCTAAACATACATATACACACGTACACACACATAACCTAAACATACATATACAGACGTACACACACATAACCTAAACATACATATACACACGTACACACACATACACCTAAACATACATATACAAACATACACACACACACATACATCCAAACATATATATATACAAACATACACACTTACACACACACATACATCCAAACATATATATATACAAACATACACACTTACACACACACATACACCTAAACATGCATATACAAACATACACACGTACACACACATACACCTAAACATACATATACAAACATACACACGTACACACACATACACCTAAACATACATATACAAACATACACACTTACACACACACATACACCCAAATATATATATATACAAACATACACACTTACACACACACACATACACCTAAACATGCATATACAAACATACACGCGTACACACACAAATACCCAAACATGCATATAAAAACATACACATAAATAAGCACACAAACATGCGTATACAAACATACACACATACACGTAAACATGCATATACAAACATACACATACACCCAAACATATATATACAAACATACACATACACCCAAACATGCATATACAAACATACACACGTACACACACATACACCCAACAATGCATATACAAACATACACACGTACACACACATACACCCAACAATGCATATACAAACATACACACGTACACCTAAACATGCATATACAAACATACACACGTACACACACATACACGTAAACATGCATATACATACACATACACCCAAACATGCATATACAAACATACACTCACACAAACATGCATATACATATACACACACACAAACATGCATGCACATTTGCACACATGCACACACACATACATGCAGACAGACACACACACACACAAATACACACACTGTCATACATGCATACACAAACATACACACAAATAAACACGCACATATAGACACATATCCACACACATACACATTCATACATGCAAATACACACACAGACATGCATACACAAACATACGCACATATACACGCAAATACACACACATAGGGGTACACACATACACATGTACACAAACATACACACATGCATACGCCCACATACACACACATAGACATACACACAAATACACACACATAGAGGTACACATACATACACACATGTATACACAAACATACACACATATACACACACATAAGGGTAAACACATAGACATACACACATATACACACACATAAGGGTACACACATAGACATACACACAAATACACACACAGAGGTACACATACGCACAAGCACAATAAGTAAAATAGTCACACATAGACATACACACAAATACACACACATAGGGGTACACATACGCACAAGCACAATAAGTATAATAGTCACACAGACATACACACAAATACACACACATAGGGGTACACATACGCACAAGCACAATAAGTATAATAGTCACACATAGACATACACACAAATACACACACATAGGGGTACACATACGCACAAGCACAATAAGTAAAATAGTCACACATAAAAATAAGGATATTACCCAAGTCGGATAAACATTACCTGATTAATACAATAGTCTTCATCCATATCAGTACACAGTCCAGAAGAGTCCGGCTGAGGGGTCTCATAGCTGTTAAATGGCTACACAGAAGAGCTGAATTCTCTTAGCTTGCTGAACTGCTGCTGCCATCCTCCCTTGATGGAAAGTTGGAAATAAAGAGCACAAAAGGCACAGGAATAAGCAGTTTGCCAGGATGTGCCTCACAAAGCACTGAGGCTGTGAAATGAGATCACCAGGTTCATCCCTGCTGCCGCCCTCTGTTCTCAGCAGTCGTGGGTCAAAGCTTGCCCACTTATCCCACTGAATGCAATAGGAGTGATCAGGTTGTACTTAAAGGCACAGCAAAGTCTAAATAACTCCATCTTGCTTACAACTGTTTAACCCCTTAGCTGCGGAGCCATTGCCCCCCCCCCCCCCGTGCTGAGTTGTTTTGTAGTTTTTAGATGCTGCCCACATTTCAGCCGTACTGTAGAAGATTTTTCTGCAAGAAACCCACAAATATTATAAATCTTCCTTTGTTAGGAGACCAAGTAGATTCAAACTATATCAATATTTTATGTATATACCATGAAACCTGCATCAAAAAGAATAACAAAATGCATTTTTCTAATTAAAATTGAGGTAAACAAGATTTTAAACAATAGTTTATGTGTTTTTTTTCCCTTCCCGTATCCAGCTTTCAGTATAGTTCTGTAACTTTGATTTACACATTTATTCATGTCAGGTGCTAACTATAACCACAGTGATTACCTGGCTATTAAAACTTATATAGGAGCTTTATTTTAACCCCTTAATGACCACAGCACTTTTTCATTTTCTGTCCGTTTGGGACCAAGGCTATTTTTACATTTTTGCGGTGTTTGTGTTTAGCTGTAATTTTCCTCTTGCTCATTTACTGTACCCACACATATTATATACCGTTTTTCTCGCCATTAAATGGACTTTCCAAAGATAGCATTATTTTCATCATATCTTATAATTTATTATAAAAAAATTTATAAAATATGAGAAAAAAATGGAAAAAACACACTTTTTCTAACTTTGACCCCCAAAATCTGTTACACATCTACAACCACCAAAAAACACCCATGCTAAATATTTTCTAAATTTTGTCCTGAGTTTAGAAATACCCAATGTTTACATGTTCTTTGCTTTTTTTGCAAGTTATAGGGCCATAAATACAAGTAGCACTTTGCTATTTCCAAACCATTTTATTCAAGATTAGCGCTAGTTACATTGGGACACTGATATCTTTCAGGAATCCCTGAATATCCCTTGACATGTATATATTTTTTTTTAGAAGACATCCCAAAGTATTGATCTAGACCAATTTTGGTATATTTCATGCCACCATTTCACCGCCAAATGCGATCAAATACAAAAAATTGTTCACTTTTTCACAAACTTTCGGTTTCTCACTGAAATTATTTACAAACAGCATGTGCAATTATGGCACAAATGGTTGTAAATTTTTCTCTGGGATCCCCTTTGTTCAGAAATAGCAGACATATATGGCTTTGGCATTGCTTTTTGGTAATTAGAAGGCCGCTAAATGCCGCTGCGCACCACACGTGTATTATGCCCAGCAGTGCAGGGGTTAATTAGGGAGCTTGTAGGGTTAATTTTAGCTTTAGTCTAGTGTAGCAGACAACCCAAAGTATTGATCTAGGCACATTTTGGTATATTTCATGCCACCATTTCACCGCCAAATGCGATCAAATAAAAAAAAAAGTTCCCTTTTTCACAAACTTTTTGTTTCTCACTGAAATTATTTACAAACAGCTTGTGCAATTATGGCATAAATGGTTGTAAATTTTTCTCTGTGATCCCCTTTGTTCAGAAATAGCAGACATATATGGCTTTGGCGTTGCTTTTTGGTACTTAGGCCGCTAAATGCGCATCACACGTATTATGGCTAGCAGTGAAGGGGTTAATTAGGTAGCTTGTAGGGAGCTTGCAGGGTTAATTTTAGCTTTAGTGTAGAGCTTAGCCTCCCACCTGAAACATCAGACCCCCTGATCCCTCCCAAACAGCTCTCTTCCCTCCCCCACCCCACAATTGTCCCCGCCATCTTAAGTACTGGCAGAAACTGCCAGTACTAAAATAAAAGCTATATTTGGGCTTTTTTTTTTTAAAGAAAAGGCATATTTACATATGCTGCTCTGTAGGACCCCCCTTTAGCCCCCAACCTGACTGATCCCCCACCAAACAGCTCTCTAACTCTCCCCCTCTGTCTTAATAGCCGCCATCTTGGGTACTGGCAGCTGTCTGCCAGTACCCAGTTTAGAATAAAATTGATTATATTTTTTTATTTTTCCCCTTTTCTGTAGTGTATCTCCCTGCCCCACCAAAGACCAACCCCCCACCCCCTCCTAGATACCTTCGATTTATATTTCAAATAAAAATACCCCTTTCTCAAACTTTTATGCACAGTTATATTTTCTGTAGTGTAGCGTTCCCACCCGCTCCCGCCCTGTGCACGCGCCCGCCCGCCGCCCCCGTGCACGCGCGCGCGTCCGTGCGCGCCCCCATCGGCCCTGCCCCCGATCCCGCCCCCCTCTACATTACCCGGCCCATCGATGGCCGCCCACCCGCCTCCCAAGTCGGCTCCCACCCACCAACGATACCGGCCATCGATGTCCGGTGCAGAGAGGGCCACAGAGTGGCTCTCTCTGCATCGGATGGCCATCTAGAGTTATTGCAGGATGCCTCCATATCGAGGCATCACTGCAATAACCGGAAAGCAGCTGGAAGCGAGCAGGATCGCTTCCACCTGCTTTCCACACCGAGGACGTGCAGGGTACGTCCTCAGGCGTTAACTGCCTTTTTTTTTGAGGACGTACCCTGCACGTCCTCGGTCGTTAAGGGGTTAAATATGGGCTTGGGGTGATAATCTCCATAAGCGCATCCCTCCGGATGATGTCATCTGGTTTTTATCCCACAGGCGTGAGCACAATGTTATCTATATAGCTCACATAAACTAGCAGTCTCCTGATGAGAAAAGCTTATAAAAAGCATGTGATAAGAGACTGTCTGTAGTGGCTTAGAAACAGGCAGAAATGTAGAGGTTTAAATGTTATAAAGTATATTAATCTAACAATGTTGTTTGTGCAAAGCTGGGGAATGGCTAGTAAAGGCGTTATCTATCTTGTTAAACAATAAAAATTCTGGTGTAGACTGTCCCTTTAAGTGTTTCAGACACAGTAGTGTGTATTTACAACTCATTGTGCCATCACCATAACTTTAAGTCAAAAAACAATTAATGAAAGACTGTGCTTATTGGTATTCTTTGTATCATCTAAAAAACATACAATATTTCAAATGCATTACAGCTTTCATTTAAAAAACCCCAAACCCCAAAAAACTTATGTCCCTATACTGTCCATCCTTTACGAATAGAGCTGTCGGAATCTTCCAAAGCAGGCAGCTTAATACAAAGAACACCATCTGTTGTAAACCCGTGAGCACCTCTCTGTTTCACAGATAACAGTTTGTTCTTGGCTTATCAGGTTTTCTGTGTAATATCACTCTCAAATACTGGAGCGTTGTGCTTAGTAAGCGCTACCATTTATGTGCTTGTAAAGGATAGACATGATGACAAAGCTGCCCTTGTTTTTTGCCCGTCATTGCTAATAGTAATAACGTTTTTAACTACCATGTTATTGTTCCACTTTGATTAAATGGTTTTACATTCTCAAACGGAGCCAGCGCATATTGTCTAGTCAAAATTAAACTTTCATGATTCAGATAGGGCATGTAATTTTAAACAACTTTCCAATTCACTTTTATCATCAAATTTGCTGTGTTTTCTTGGCGTTCTTAGTTGAAAGCTAAACCTAGGTAGGCTTATATGCTAATTTTTAAGCCCTTGAAGGCCGCCTCTTATCTAACTGTCTCATTTGACAGTTTTTCACAACTAGAGGGCATTAGTTCTGTGTGCCATATAGATAACATTGTGCTCACGCCTGTGGAGTTACTTATGAGAGGGCACTGACTGGCTAAAATGCTAATTTGTCAAAAGAACTGAATAAAGTCTGCAGAGGCAAAAAGGAGCATTGTCAAATATTTGTCTAATTGAGCGATCACATACCCGGCGCAGCAGACAAGTTACGCCCGTTGATTTTTGATGGTGTGCACAGATTTTACTCCCATAAACTAACATAGAACTGGCATCGGCAGTCGGTATCACATATGCAGTGCAAGGACTTATGCGCACAGAATGGAGATATTTTACTCCACTTTCAGTTTGCCACACATAGGCAAGCACAGCAACCCTTGAAAAAGAACCGTAACTCCCTGGAACTAAGCCCCCTAACCTAACACCCCCTAACGTAACCCCAATTAAAATACACCTAAATAAAATTAAAAAGATACTACCTAAAAAAATCTACATTACCAAAAAACCCTAAGATTACAGAAAATAAAAAAGTACCCTTACAAAAAACAAACATAGTAACATAGTAGATGAGGTTGAAAAAATACTGAAGTCCATCAACGTCAACCTATAAAAATATACAGTAAAATACTTACAAAAAGTTCCAGTTAAACTTAAATAATGCCACTAAAAGGTGACCCATTTAATACAAGCAATCATATCCATAAATTTTGTTTCTAGACAGAAATGTATCCAAACAATTTTTAAATGTATCTATGGTATTAGCATTCACTACCTCCTTTGGTAATGAGTTCCACAATTTTATTGCTCTTACAGTGAAAAAACGTTTTCCGTTGCAGGAGATTAAATATCCTTTCCTCCAACCTTAAATTGTGACCTCTTGTCACAAACTATTTTCTTGGAATAAACAGAGCTTCTGCCATCTCTGTATATGGGCCTTGATTATATTTATATAAAGTAATCATATCACCTCTCAAGCGCCTTTTTTCTAAAGAAAACAGACCCAGTTTGGCTAGCCTCTCCTCATAGCTTAAATTCTCCTTTCCCCTTATTAGTTTTGTTGCCTTTCTCTGAACTTTTTCTAGTTCTACAGTATCTTTTTTTGCGATTGGTCCCCAGCACTGCACTCCATACTCAAGGTGAGGTCTTACCAGGGATTTAAATAGTGACAGAATTATACTTTCCTCCCTTGAATTAATGCCTCTTTTAATAAATGCTAGTATCTTATTAGCCTTTGAAGCTGCTGCCCTGTATTGTGCACCCACCTTTAGCTTGTTATCTATTACTACTCCCAAATCCCTTTCCTCCTCTGTTTGGCTAAGTCTTGTCCCATTTAAATAATAAATTGCCTGCTTATTTTTACTTCCAAAATGTATGCATTTTCCCGTATTAAATATCATTTTCCATTTACCTGCCCATACTTCTAATTTTTTGCAGATCCCTTTGTAACAAAAGTTCATCCTGCTCTGACCTAATGACCTTACGTAACTTATTATCATCTGCAAAAATACAGATGTCGCTATTTAATCCTTGCTCCAAGTCCTTTATAAAAATATTAAAAAGAACAGGGCACAGTACTGATCCCTGGGGGACTCCACTGATTACTTTTGTCCAATCTGAGTATGATCCATTCAAACCCTAACCGTACAGAAAATAAAAAAACTACCCTTACAAACAATAACAAACAAAATGATCCAAAATAAAAAAAGTTATTCCTATTCTAATACCCCCGTTTAAAAAACAAAAAAAACAAACAAACAACCTAATACTAACCCCAAAATTGGTACTCACCATCACGGGACCATCTTCTTTAATCTTCATCCAGGCCGCGATCCATCTTCTATATTCCTCCCAGTGGTGACTGCGAAGTCCTCTGCGTTCCTCTTCAATCGCGGGACACAGAGGTCCTCTTCATGACGGCTCTAGCCACACAGTGAAGATTAAATGCAAGGTACCCCTTTTATATGGGGGTACCCTAGCATACCTGTTGGCTGACAAATTCAAATCAGTCAATAGAATAAAAGCTGCTTATATCCTATAGGCTGATTTGACTTTGATTCTTTTTTTTTATTTTTAAGGTAGTTAGTATATTTTTAATTTTATTTAAGTGTATTTTAATTGGGTTTAAGTTAGGGGGTGTTAGGTTAGGGGGCTTAGTTATTAGTTTAATACTTTGAGCTTTGGGCGGATTGGGGTTAATAGGTTTATTAGGTACTTTGCGTTGTGGGGGGATGGCGGATTAGGGGTTAATAGGTTTATTAGGTAATTTGCGTTGTGGGTGTCGGTTTAGGGGTTAATAGTTTAGATACTTTGTGTTGTGGGGGTGGCAGTTTATGGGTTAATATGTTTATTTAGTAGTTGCGATGTGGGGGGATGGCGGTTTAGGGGTTAATATGTTTATTTAGTATTTGCGATGTGGGGGGGGTAGCGGTTTAGGGGGTTTGAATGGTGTTTTGCCATGTCTTTTTTTCTCGGTTTAGATTTTTTCGTGTGAAATCAACATTTATTCTTTAGTTACGCGTGCAATATACTAGCGTAAGTTACTGGTGACGCCAGAAATGTGTAGCTGCACACATTTTTGAATGTCACCAGGTTTTCTGACTTACGCCAGTTTATCATATTGCGGTGTGTGTGTTATGTGATTCATCCGATATGCAAGGTGAACTTACGGGCGACGTGGGTTTCAGTATGCAACATATGTAATCTCGCCCAGGGTATGCAATTTTAAACAACTTTCCAATTCACTTTTATCATCAAATTTGCTCTATTCTCTTGGCATTCTAAGTTGAAAGCTAAACCTAGGTAGATCGGTAAAAGGCAGGCAAATGGCTTTAACATTGAGATGCATGCATATACATGTCTAAAGATGCATATGTATGTATAGTTATATGTCTATATATGTGTACATATGTATTTATATGTGTATTTACAGACATAGACACATCTAAACACATAAATACATATGGGAGAATACGTGAACGTGTCGTGATATTCTAACTTTGGATTTTTGGGCTAGTCATTTACCACTAGAGCGAAAACAGTATACTTTCAACTCATAATACGAGTGCAACCCGACAAGTGCAAAAATCTTACTTCTAGCACAATTAATGTTCAAGCGGGAGTGGTAATTAGCGCTCCACTCGTAATCAAGCCCTTACTGTTTTTAATTTAAAATAGAGCATGTGATTTTAAACTACTTTCCAATTCACTTCTATTGTCTAATTTGCTTTGTTCTCTTGGTATCTTTTGTTGAATAGCATACCTAAGTAGGGTCAGGAGCAGCAATGTACTACTTGAAGCTAACAGCTAACTGGTGACTGCATATACAGTATATACCTCTTGTCATTGACTCACCCACTGTATTCAGCTTGCAGTGCACCCAGAAGTGAATTCTGCTCCTTCAACCAAGGATACCAAGAGAATAAAGCACATTTGATTATAAAAGTAAATCTGAAACTTGTATGCTCTAGCTGAATTAAGAAAGAAATTATTTGGGTTTTATATGCCTCTAAGCAAGTTGATCTTTCTATACAAAATAATTTGTTTAAATACTTTTTAATATGCATATAAAATCCCTTAAATTAATAGAGTATATAGAAATTGTACTGGGCTGCATTTTAGTTTAGTAATCTTGTAAACAAATAACTAATTACAATAACTTAATTACAATGTACCTAAATAAAAAATCATCTTAATTAAGAATAATGTATTTTTTAATAACACCAGTTTGACTATACAACTGTGTCCTGTAAATTTAATATTGGCATATGCAGATACACAAAAATAAGTTCCAATATTTTTCTTTTTTTGCATTGTGGGGGTGATCTCAGCTGCTATCATGTGGGGATGTTCCTGTGATCAGAGGAACGTACTTAATTAATGTCAATGTCAAGTAGACATATGGACAGAGAGATAGTTTTACAGTTTTGTGTGTAACCCCCAAGCAGAAGAACAGATTGCACACTTTGGTTGGCTTATGTGTGATTAATTAAGTTTGAATTCAGGTCGATTTTATACATCAGGGTACGCAGGTGGCTTAATAAACAAATCCAAAACCAATATTCTGGTGTTAATTTTGTTTAATGCAATTCTAAAGAGAAAACTTACAGCTGGAAAAAAAAGAGTTGCTAGTACTCTAAGCACCCCCTTTTTATGATACTACCCTCAAAGATGCCAACTGCCTGTCAGCCTCTTAAGTCCAGGGTAGTGCCTGGTACAAGGAGAGAGGTAAAGCGGAAAAGGGTAATAATAAAAGAAGTAGGAGATAAGATCCTACATCAGTATGCCCCATCAACCAATGATATTTTGCTTTGTTGTCAGCTTTCTTATCTACCCCAAATTTCCTGGTGTAGCAAAGTTTTGGTGAGTAACATCACCCCTATACAGAATAATCAGAGATAGGCACGGACCAAGGCTGTGGCGGACATTTTCCAAAGTACAGATGTTAGTGAAGGACACCAAGGTACATTTCAAGTTAAAAACATAAAAAAACACTCTCTTTACAGAGAGGGTAGTGGATACATGGTGGAATAGCCATCCAGCAGAAGTGGTAGAGACAGTGAAGTAGTTTAAACATACATGGGATAGGCATAAGGTTATGCTAGATATAAGATAAGGCCAGGAACTAATGAAAGTATTCAGAAATTTGGGCAGACTAGATAGGCTGAATGGTTCCTAACTGCTGACATAATCTATGTTTCTATAAGTCAGGAGAGCGACACTTTGCTGTCAAATGGGCTGCACGTTGGGCGCCCCTGGTCTAGTTCCACAAGTACAAATTAGTCATCAACTCAAACAAGTTTAAAATAACATTTATATAAAGACAGCTTTTGGTATTACCTTTTATTTTTTTTTGGTTACATTGAGAGTCTGCAACGCCTGACCAAACCCACCCACCTTGATGTTAATTGCATGATCATCATGGTTGGTTACTTACTTGGTTACGTAAGGTTTGTCAGAGTAGGCAGCAGTCTTCTACACACAGACACCAACACCACGCTGCCACACAGATCAAGGAATTGGAACGGGTCATGACTCACGGTTAGTTGACTGCAGGCAGCTTGCTTCTTCCCTCACTTTCTCGCTATTAAGCGTGGCATCGCTTGCGTCAAGGAGGAGTGAGGACTCCTCCCTCCCCTCCGCAAAACAGGTGGCGGTCACTGCAAGGGCCAGTCACGGACACCAGTGTCCATGTACGGACACCTTGCCTACCCCTGAGAATAATTCATTTGCATTGTTTTACAGAACAAACTGGTACAAAGATAATAATTCATCCTGAATAACATTAAGGGCCAGATTACAAGTGGATCGCTAAATATACGCTAATGTGCGCTAGTATTACAAGTTGTCAGTAATGCGAACCCAAGCTTGCGTTCGCATTGCTGAGAAGCATTGCGCTGTATGAGAGTGCTCTTCCATAGGCTCCTACGGGGGCCATATTATCATGCCGTGACACACAGCATGAGAACCTCATGGAGCTAAGGGGGTAAGTAGCGCAGCAATGGCAGCAAATTGTAAATATATATGTATATGATTATATACATATATTTATGTGTTAATATATATTAAAAAATAAAGATCCTGCTATCTTTATTTTTTAATAAAATTCACTACACTTTATTTTGGGGGCATTTGGAGCATATTTAGAAAATTATAAAATTTTATAAGCACTAATTGCTACCTCAAGCTTGCAGTAGCAATAACGAGCCACTTGTAATGAGTGGTTAATTATCGCGTGCCTGCAATGGATAATTTAGCGCTCCACTTGTAATCTAGCCCATAATATGCATTTTGACACTGATCAATCCGTGACGTGTAGAGTATCCTCCAATCGGGTAATCAGATTACCGGTATTTCCAGTAGAGCTTGTATTTTAAAAATCTTGGAACAGCTGATGTAAATAATTAAGCAGTTGATGATCCTCATCTATAGATACTCAGAGCGCTCATGAGTTATCTAATATAAGTTGTTGTAAGACACAATTTTTATCTGTTTCGTCACAGTGAAGTTCGTAAAGTAATTCTGGCTAGCACAGGCAGCTCATCTACGCGTTTCAGCATAAAGCTTTTTTCAACTTCACTGTGACGAAACAGATGAAAATGGTGTTTTACAACAACTTATAATAGATAACTGATTACCCGATTGGAGGATACTCTACACGTGACAACTACACGTCACAGATTGATCAGTGTCGGTGGAGGAGACGCCAAGCACGGACGTGTATCTGGATCCAAAGTAAGGTTAGTTAGAGAAAACAATTAAGATGTCAAGCTTTTGTATTCCGATAAACACAATTAGCTATTGATACCATTCTGCACAATTATTTCACAGGACCTGAAGGAACTTTTCAACCCAACTGTTAGGCTACTTGCCTTTAATAACACTGCAGACGAATATTGAACTATATGCACTTACTGTTAACTGGTATGAGTACCAGCCAGAGATCCCAACTCTGTGAATAAAGGTTCAGTACTCGGAAATAAGGGGCAGTCAAATTAAAAAAACAAAAAATAAACATTGAAACATTTTTAATAATTTTTAATCTTTAAAAATATCACCAGTGAATTAAAATTAGAAGTGTTTTAGTAAATGCACAACCTTTTGATAAATTGATGTTTTAACTGTTGATTACTTTACTTATTCTTTATATTGATGAATAGTTATATGCATATTATATTTAGAATACTGTATTCTATTGTTCTACAAGATTTTTAAATATTTCTAAATACTTTTAAGTCAATTGAAATAAATTGTTCTAGACAGATTTGTTCTTCACTTTCACATTTTAGATTTATTATTTATAGTAAGCTGTTTGTGCACTCTTTACACATTTTCTATTTTGACCAATTTGGAATTAAGTTCAAGAAACTCAAACATCAGAAGAATAGTTTGCAGTCAGGATTTGGAACAGCCTGGCAGTGCTGTACTGAGGTGGGAACCAGAAGCAAAGTTTAAAAATGAGAAAGAAGGTTATAATTAAGGTTTAAAACGACTCCCCTTTGGATAGCAATTGCAGCCAACCTCAGCTTCTCCTTCTAGCTGTGTACGAACATGATCTGTGAAAATGGCGGTGCTGGCAGCTTCCAGGGTGTAATTCGCAGCCTCTCAAGTTTTTACCTTGCATCTGGCCTTGAACAAGAAAAGCCCACAAAAAGTGTAGAGCGTACAAATGATGATGGCTACTAAAAAGAATATACTCACACACCAAGCTGTAAAATAAGCCTTCTGATTTTTATTAAAGAAAAACAACTTCAAACTTCCATTCCATAAAAGAAAAGTTTACTGAGAAAGTTTAATTCATATAAAATTTTCTCAACGCGTTTCGACAGGTATTGCTGTCTATTTCAAGAGCATAAAAAGTGCAAGCATACAGCTGCGAGGTGAAAAAGTGAGAGGCTGCAAATTACACCCTGGAAGCTGCCAGCGCCACTAGAAGCAAAGTTGTCTGGCAGAGATCCTACACAGTTAAAATCGAAAAAGTGGAAAAACATAATTTATGCTTACCTGATAAATTTATTTCTCTTGTAGTGTATCCAGTCCACGGATCATCCATTACTTATGGGATATTAACTCCTCCCCAACAGGAAGTGCAAGAGGATTCACCCAGCAGAGCTGCTATATAGCTCCTCCCCTAACTGCCATTACCAGTCATTCGACCGAAAACATGCAGAGAAAGGAAAACCATAGGGTACAGTGGTGACTGTAGTTTAATGGAAAAATTACCTGCCTTAAAGTGACAGGGCGGGCCGTGGACTGGATACACTACAAGAGAAAAAAATATATCAGGTAAGCATAAATTATGTTTTCTCTTGTTAAGTGTATCCAGTCCACGGATCATCCATTACTTATGGGATACCAATACCAAAGCTAAAGTACACGGATGACGGGAGGGACAGGCAGGCTCTTTATACGGAAGGAACCACTGCCTGAAGAACCTTTCTCCCAAAAACAGCCTCCGAAGAAGCAAAAGTGTCAAATTTGTCAAATTTGGAAAAAGTATGAAGAGAAGACCAAGTTGCAGCCTTGCAAATCTGTTCAACAGAAGCCTCATTCTTAAAGGCCCAAGTGGAAGCCACAGCTCTAGTAGAATGTGCTGTAATTCTTTCAGGAGGCTGCTGTCCAGCAGTCTCATAGGCTAACCGTATTATGCTACGAAGCCAAAAGGAGAGAGAGGTAGCCGAAGCTTTTTGACCTCTCCTCTGACCAGAATAAACGACAAACAGGGAAGACGTTTGTCGAAAATCCTTAGTTGCCTGTAGATAAAATTTCAGGGCACGGACTACATCTAGATTGTGTAGCAGACGTTCCTTTTTCGAAGAAGGATTAGGACACAAAGATGTAACCACAATCTCTTGATTGATATTCCTGTTAGTGACCACCTTAGGTAGGAACCCAGGGTTAGTACGCAGAACTACCTTGTCTGAATGAAAAATCAGATAAGGAGAATCACAATGTAAGGCAGATAACTCAGAGACTCTTCGAGCCGAGGAAATCGCCATTAAAAACAGAACTTTCCAAGATAACAACTTGATATCAATGGAATGAAGGGGTTCAAACGGAACCCCCTGTAAAACATTAAGAACTAAGTTCAAACTCCATGGTGGAGCAACAGTTTTAAACACAGGCTTGATCCTAGCTAAAGCCTGACAAAAAGCTTGAACGTCCGGAACTTCTGACAGACGTTTGTGTAAAAGAATGGACAGAGCTGAAATCTGTCCCTTTAAGGAACTAGCGGATAAACCCTTTTCTAAACCTTCTTGTAAAAAAGACAATATCCTCGGAATCCTAACCTTACTCCATGAGTAACTCTTGGATTCGCACCAATATAAGTATTTGCGCCATATCTTATGGTAAATCTTTCTGGTAACAGGCTTCCTAGCCTGTATTAAGGTATCAATAACTGACTCAGAAAAACCACGTTTTGATAAAATCAAGCGTTCAATTTCCAAGCAGTCAGCTTCAGAGAAATTAGATTTTGATGTTTGAAGGGACCCTGGATCAGAAGGTCCTGTTTCAGAGGTAGCGACCAAGGTGGACAGGATGACATGTCCACTAGATCTGCATACCAAGTCCTGCGTGGCCATGCAGGCGCTATTAGAATCACTGATGCTCTCTCCTGTTTGATTCTGGCAATCAATCGAGGAAGCATCGGGAAGGGTGGAAACACATAAGCCATCCCGAAGGTCCAAGGTGCTGTCAAAGCATCTATCAGAACCGCTCCCGGATCCCTGGATCTGGACCCGTAACGAGGAAGCTTGGCGTTCTGTCGAGACGCCATGAGATCTATCTCTGGTTTGCCCCAACGTCGAAGTATTTGGGCAAAGACCTCCGGATGAAGTTCCCACTCCCCCGGATGAAAAGTCTGACGACTTAAGAAATCCGCCTCCCAGTTCTCCACTCCCGGGATGTGGATTGCTGACAGGTGGCAAGAGTGAGACTCTGCCCAGCGAATTATCTTTGATACTTCCATCATTGCTAGGGAGCTTCTTGTCCCTCCCTGATGGTTGATGTAAGCTACAGTCGTGATGTTGTCCGACTGAAACCTGATGAACCCCCGAGTTGTTAACTGGGGCCAAGCCAGAAGGGCATTGAGAACTGCTCTCAATTCCAGAATGTTTATTGGTAGGAGACTCTCCTCCTGATTCCATTGTCCCTGAGCCTTCAGAGAATTCCAGACAGCGCCCCAACCTAGTAGGCTGGCGTCTGTTGTTACAATTGTCCAGTCCGGCCTGCTGAATGGCATCCCCCTGGACAGATGTGGCCGAGAAAGCCACCATAGAAGAGAATTTCTGGTCTCTTGATCCAGATTCAGAGTAGGGGACAAGTCTGAGTAATCCCCATTCCACTGACTTAGCATGCACAATTGCAGCGGTCTGAGATGTAGACGTGCAAAGGGTACTATGTCCATTGCTGCTACCATTAAGCCGATCACCTCCATGCATTGAGCTACTGACGGGTGTTGAATGGAATGAAGGACACGGCATGCATTTTGAAGCTTTGTTAACCTGTCTTCTGTCAGGTAAATCTTCATTTCTACAGAATCTATAAGAGTCCCCAAGAAGGGAACTCTTGTGAGTGGAAAGAGAGAACTCTTCTTTTCGTTCACCTTCCATCCATGCGACCTTAGAAATGCCAGTACTAACTCTGTATGAGACTTGGCAGTTTGAAAGCTTGAAGCTTGTATCAGAATGTCGTCTAGGTACGGAGCTACCGCAATTCCTCGCGGTCTTAGTACCGCCAGAAGAGCACCCAGAACCTTTGTGAAGATTCTCGGAGCCGTAGCCAATCCGAATGGAAGAGCTACAAACTGGTAATGCCTGTCTAGAAAGGCAAACCTTAGATACCGGTAATGATCTTTGTGAATCGGTATGTGAAGGTAAGCATCCTTTAAATCCACTGTGGTCATGTACTGACCCTTTTGGATCATGGGTAAAATTGTCCGAATAGTTTCCATTTTGAACGATGGAACTCTTAGGAATTTGTTTAGGATCTTTAAATCCAAGATTGGCCTGAAAGTTCCCTCTTTTTTGGGAGCCACAAACAGATTTGAGTAAAACCCTTGTCCTTGTTCCGACCGCGGAACCGGATGGATCACTCCCATTAATAAAAGATCTTGTACGCAGCGTAGAAACGCCTCTTTCTTTATTTGGTTTGTTGACAACCTTGACAGATGAAATCTCCCTCTTGGGGGAGAGAATTTGAAGTCTAGAAGGTATCCCTGAGATATGATCTCTAACGCCCAGGGATCCTGGACATCTCTTGCCCAAGCCTGGGCGAAGAGAGAAAGTCTGCCCCCCACTAGATCCGTTCCCGGATCGGGGGCCCTCGATTCATGCTGTCTTAGGGGCAGCAGCAGGTTTCCTGGCCTGCTTGCCCTTGTTCCAGGACTGGTTAGGTCTCCAGCCTTGTCTGTAGCGAGCAACAGCTCCTTCCTGTTTTGGTGCAGAGGAAGTTGATGCTGCTCCTGCTTTGAAATTTATAAAGGAACGAAAATTAGACTGTCTAGCCTTAGGTTTGGCTCTGTCTTGAGGCAGGGCATGGCCTTTACCTCCTGTAATGTCAGCGATAATTTCTTTCAACCCGGGCCCGAATAAGGTCTGCCCTTTGAAAGGTATATTAAGCAATTTAGATTTAGAAGTAACGTCAGCTGACCAGGATTTTAGCCACAGTGCTCTGCGTGCCTGAATGGCGAATCCGGAATTCTTAGCCGTAAGTTTAGTTAAATGTACTATGGCATCTGAAATAAATGAGTTAGCTAACTTAAGGGCTTTAAGCTTGTGTGTAATCTCATCTAATGGAGCTGATTCAAGTGTCTCTTCCAGAGACTCAAACCAAAATGCTGCTGCAGCCGTGACAGGCGCAATGCATGCAAGAGGTTGCAATATAAAACCTTGTTGAACAAACATTTTCTTAAGGTAACCCTCTAACTTTTTATCCATTGGATCTGAAAAGGCACAGCTATCCTCCACCGGGATAGTGGTACGCTTAGCTAAAGTAGAAACTGCTCCCTCCACCTTAGGGACCGTTTGCCATAAGTCCCGTGTGGTGGCGTCTATTGGAAACATCTTTCTAAATATCGGAGGGGGTGAGAACGGCACACCGGGTCTATCCCACTCCTTAGTAACAATTTCAGTAAGTCTCTTAGGTATAGGAAAAACGTCAGTACTCGCCGGTACCGCAAAATATTTATCCAACCTACACATTTTCTCTGGTATTGCAACTGTGTTACAATCATTCAGAGCCGCTAACACCTCCCCTAGTAATACACGGAGGTTTTCCAGCTTAAATTTAAAATTTGAAATATCTGAATCCAGTTTGTTTGGATCAGAACCGTCACCCGCAGAATGAAGCTCTCCGTCCTCATGTTCTGCAAATTGTGACGCAGTGTCTGACATGGCCCTAATATTATCAGCGCACTCTGTTCTCACCCCTGAGTGATCACGCTTACCTCTTAGTTCTGGTAATTTAGCCAAAACTTCAGTCATAACAGTAGCCATATCCTGTAATGTGATTTGTAATGGCCGCCCAGATGTACTCGGCGCTACAATATCACGCACCTCCCGAGCGGGAGATGCAGGTACTGACACGTGAGGCGAGTTAGTCGGCATAACTATCCTGAGATGGGGATACAGCGCATAAAATAGGTTAATTTGGGGAGGATCATCATCTTTAGAGCGGCAATTCTGCCCATCCAGGAGATTTCCTCATATTTTTTAGATTTCAGTCTCGCCTCGGTTTCCCGCAGGAGGACAGAGTAGTTCGCCTGCAACACCTTGTTCCTGTCATGAGACAGGAAGACCCCCAGATGTCTGATCCCATCTGTTGACCACCTGAACGAATAGTGTCGCTTGAGGTATCTTTGGTCCGATTGCTCGATGTGAATCATGTAGGCCTCTGTTTTGGTCACATTGACCTTGTAATTCGAAATGTCACTAAAAACGTCAATAACCTCAAAAAGGTAGGGAAGTGACTCCACTGGGTTGGTGAGGAAGAGAGTGAGATCATCGGCAAAAAGTGCCAATTTCTGTAGCGTGTCATGTATCTGAAGGCCCTGAACCCTAGGGTTTCCTCTAATGGCCTCCGCGAGAGGCTCCATAACCAATGCGAAAAGGAGCGGAGACAAGGGGCACCCCTGCCTGGTTCCATTTCTGATCTCAATTTTTGGAGAACAGAAACCCATACCTTTAATCACAGCCGTCGGGGAAGCATATAGGGCGGCTATAGCTGTACGGAACGACTCAGGAATCCCAAAGCGTTCTAAGGTGCAAAACATATAATCCCACCCCACCCTGTCAAACGCTTTCTCCGCGTCCATAGACAGGGTGAGGAGAGGTAGCCCCATATCAGCTGTTTCCGTGAATATGTTCAGTAGTCTACAAGTGTTATCTGTACCTTGCCTCCCTTGCACAAATCCCACCTGGTCCAAATGGACCAGGGAGGGCAGGTGCTTTCCGAGCCTAGTCGCGAGGACTTTAGCATAGATTTTCACGTCCACGTTAATAAGAGAGATGGGCCGATAGCTCTCGCAGAGCGTCAGGTCCTTCCCCTCCTTGGGTATAGTCAAGATAGTGGCTTCCAAGAATTCGGGGAGAAATGCTCCTTCCCTACCGACCTCATCGAAAAGACGAAGCAAAATAGGCGACAGTAGGTGGGCAAAGGTACGGTAGAAGAGGCCCGTGTATCCATCCGGACCTGGAGCCTTGTGCGGCTTTAAGGTCAGAATGGCTGTTTTGACTTCTTCCAAAGTGATTGGGGCAGTTAAGTCTTCCGCCAAGTTGTCTCCCAGAGTAGGGAGGTCTAACCGTGCCAAAAACAGTTGGGCAGCCTTTCTGCGGGTTTCGACCCCGGAGGGGTCGTTGTTTAGGGTATATAGGGCAGTATAGTAGTCGGCAAACGCCTTCCCTATACTCTTTGGCGAGCGAACTACACCTGTCTTCGTAGAGATTGCGGGGATTCTAGCTTGAACCGCTCGATCTCTGAGTTTACGAGCCAGCAACCTATCGGCCTTATTGCCTTTGTAGTAATAGACCTGCCGGAGTCGAAGTAGGTTTGCCTGAACTCGTAATTGCTCTCTCCTGGCAATTTCATCTCTGATGGCACCGACTCGGACGCCCAAAGTGGGGTTGGGGGTATGTTTGTTAGTCAATTCCGTTACAAAGTTTTAGGCCTACAATAGGCCCTTAGCCTACATGATTAGGGCTTTTTGTAGGCCGGAAAAATTGTAACTTTGCCTATCGACCCAAATAAAAGAAATAAAGGTCCTTTTAGACTTTTTAGAGGCTGGAAATTGTGTTCATATTGTAGACAATATACACAGCACAGGTAGGCAGACAGAATCAAAAATTCAAGAAGCGCAGTCAAAAAAACAAGCAAAAACTGGAATTTGGCCAATTCTGCTGGTTTGTAGCAGTAGGACTACTACTATTTTAACTTTATTTAAGTTTAATCTGCTGTCATGCTGCTTCTCTGCTGCATTCAAAGACACTCCCCTTAGGACTATTGTTAAACCCTTCTTAATGAATATCAGAGGAATTAACCTGTAACAATGTTTTTGTCTGTACACATGTCTATTAAACAATTTACAGGGGAATACATTTTCATTTAATGTCACTTTGTAAAGAAACAGAAACTTGTGCTATGTTGTACGCAAAGAAAACTAAAACCATTTATAATGTGAAGCACAGGTCAACTTCCCTCAGCATGGTGAGTAATCTATGAAAGACATTAATTTAAAACTTAAAAAAAGCACATTTAAAGCAAGTAAAACCTTAACAATGTTTTCTTAATCAAACTTTATTTAAATATAACAAACACACATTTTGTCATTATTTCTTTAGTAATTGCTATGGCATAAATAAGTTTTGTTTAAATTAGAGGTGTGCCGTGCATATGTACTAGGCCTAGTGCCAGGGTTTTAATTCTGTTGAAACTTTACTTGTATGAATATTACAGTATATTTAAAGGGATAGTAAACCCCCAAAATTTATTTTAGGATTCAGATAGAATATACAATTTTAAACAACTTTCCAATTTACTTCTATTATCAAATTTGTTTCATTCTCTTGTTATCCATTGCTGAAGGGACAACATTCCACTACTGTCAGCTAGCGGAAAACATCTAGTCAGCCAATCACAAGAGACAAATGTGTGCAGGCACCAATCAGCAGCAGCTCCCACTAGTGTATGATATGTGCGTATTCATTTTTTAACAAGGGATACTAAGAGAACGAAGCACATTTAAAGATAGAAGTGAATTTAAAAGTGTCTTAAAATGGAATTCTCTATCTGAATCATGCAGGTTTAATTTTTTTTTCCTATCCCTTTAAAACATGTGGTAGATGCACAATTCTATTATCAAGGTCGACAACCGAAAGTGTTTTTTTTAATATTTTGGTCAATATAAAATGTTTATTTTCATTGGCTGATTTACATCGTATAATGGAGATAGTTTCCCATATAAATGGCTCAATTACAGCTTTTTTTTTAATTTGTTGTAGAATCATCTTGTGCAGAGACAACTTGCGTGGTAAAGAAAACCTGGTACTGCTCAGTGATATCACCTTTCACAATAAGTCTGCAGGAAGTGGTCACAGGATTACGTGGCTGTAAAACAAAATATAAATATAGATTATTGCTAAACTTGCATTAACATTAAACCTTAAAGAACATAAAACCCAAGATTTAAAAAAAAAAACCTTTCTAAAACTAAATTGAATTAGTTCCCTTTGTATTCTTTGTTGAAAAGCAGTTAGACGCAGGAGCATGTACCGTCTGCAGCACTATATTACAGCAGTTTTGCAAGAATGCTATTAATAATGGTATACATTTGCAAGAGCACTAGATGCCAGCAGGGTTTTCAGTCATGTAGCGCTCAACACAGGTGCATGCTACCTACTTAAATATGCTGTTCAACAAAGAATACCAGAATAAATCAAATATGTTTATAGAAGTAAACTGGGATTTTTTTTTGTATGCTCAATATCTGAATCATGCAAACAAAATTATGTTTCAAGTCCCTTTAATCTGTAAACTTAAAGGGACATGAACCCCCCAAAAATATTTTATGATTCAGATAGACAATATAATTTTAAACAACTTTCCAATGTATTTCTATTATCTAATTTTCTTTGTTCTCTTGGTATCCTCTTGTCTCTTGGGGGAGAGAATTTGAAGTCTAGAAGGTATCCCTGAGATATGATCTCTAACGCCCAGGGATCCTGGACATCTCTTGCCCAAGCCTGGGCGAAGAGAGAAAGTCTGCCCCCCACTAGATCCGTTCCCGGATCGGGGGCCCTCGATTCATGCTGTCTTAGGGGCAGCAGCAGGTTTCCTGGCCTGCTTGCCCTTGTTCCAGGACTGGTTAGGTCTCCAGCCTTGTCTGTAGCGAGCAACAGCTCCTTCCTGTTTTGGTGCAGAGGAAGTTGATGCTGCTCCTGCTTTGAAATTTATAAAGGAACGAAAATTAGACTGTCTAGCCTTAGGTTTGGCTCTGTCTTGAGGCAGGGCATGGCCTTTACCTCCTGTAATGTCAGCGATAATTTCTTTCAACCCGGGCCCGAATAAGGTCTGCCCTTTGAAAGGTATATTAAGCAATTTAGATTTAGAAGTAACGTCAGCTGACCAGGATTTTAGCCACAGTGCTCTGCGTGCCTGAATGGCGAATCCGGAATTCTTAGCCGTAAGTTTAGTTAAATGTACTATGGCATCTGAAATAAATGAGTTAGCTAACTTAAGGGCTTTAAGCTTGTGTGTAATCTCATCTAATGGAGCTGATTCAAGTGTCTCTTCCAGAGACTCAAACCAAAATGCTGCTGCAGCCGTGACAGGCGCAATGCATGCAAGAGGTTGCAATATAAAACCTTGTTGAACAAACATTTTCTTAAGGTAACCCTCTAACTTTTTATCCATTGGATCTGAAAAGGCACAGCTATCCTCCACCGGGATAGTGGTACGCTTAGCTAAAGTAGAAACTGCTCCCTCCACCTTAGGGACCGTTTGCCATAAGTCCCGTGTGGTGGCGTCTATTGGAAACATCTTTCTAAATATCGGAGGGGGTGAGAACGGCACACCGGGTCTATCCCACTCCTTAGTAACAATTTCAGTAAGTCTCTTAGGTATAGGAAAAACGTCAGTACTCGCCGGTACCGCAAAATATTTATCCAACCTACACATTTTCTCTGGTATTGCAACTGTGTTACAATCATTCAGAGCCGCTAACACCTCCCCTAGTAATACACGGAGGTTTTCCAGCTTAAATTTAAAATTTGAAATATCTGAATCCAGTTTGTTTGGATCAGAACCGTCACCCGCAGAATGAAGCTCTCCGTCCTCATGTTCTGCAAATTGTGACGCAGTGTCTGACATGGCCCTAATATTATCAGCGCACTCTGTTCTCACCCCTGAGTGATCACGCTTACCTCTTAGTTCTGGTAATTTAGCCAAAACTTCAGTCATAACAGTAGCCATATCCTGTAATGTGATTTGTAATGGCCGCCCAGATGTACTCGGCGCTACAATATCACGCACCTCCCGAGCGGGAGATGCAGGTACTGACACGTGAGGCGAGTTAGTCGGCATAACTCTCCCCTCGTTGTTTGGTGAAATATGTTCAATTTGTACAGATTGACTTTTATTTAAAGTAGCATCAATACAGTTAGTACATAAATTTCTATTGGGCTCCACTTTGGCTTTAGCACATATAGCACAGATATCTTCCTCTGAATCAGACATGTTTAACACACTAGCAAATAAACTAGCAACTTGGAAATAATTTTCAAGTAATTTACTATAATATGAAAACGTACTGTGCCTATAAGAAGCACAGAAAAAGTTATGACAGTTGAAAATTAATAAACTGAAAAGTTATAGCATCAAATCTTTGTAAAAAACACAATTTTAGCAAAGGATTGCTCCCATTAGCAAAGGATAACTAACCCTGATAGCAGAAAAAAAAAAAAAAAATACAGAAATAAACGTTTTTTTATCACAGTCAACTACAATCTCACAGCTCTGCTGTGAGTGATTACCTCCCTCAAAACAAGTTTTGAAGACCCCTGAGTTCTGTAGAGATGAACCGGATCATGCAGGGAAGACAATAAACTTCTGACTGAATTTTTTGATGCGTAGCAAAAGCACCAAAAAAGGCCCCTCCCCCTCACACATAACAGTGAGAGAGATCAGTAAACTGTCATAAATTAAATAAAACGACTGCCAAGTGGAAAAAAATAGTGCCCAAAACATTTTTTCACCCAGTACCTCAGAAAATTAAACGATTTTACATGCCAGCAAAAAACGTTTAACATTAATAAATTGAGTGTTATTAAAAAGCCTGTTGCTAGTCCCTGCAAATTAGGCTAAAGTTTTATGCATACAGTATAATTCCAGTGAAGTGCCATTCCCCAGAATACTGAAGTGTAAAATATACATACATGACAGCCTGATACCAGTTGCTGCTACTGCATTTAAGGCTGAGTTTACATTATATCGGTATGGCAGAATTTTCTCATCAATTCCATTGTCAGAAAATAATAAGCTGCTACATACCTCTTTGCAGATTAATCTGCCCGCTGTCCCCTGATCTGAAGTTTACCTCTCCTCAGATGGCCGAGAAACAGCAATATGATCTTAACAACTCCGGCTAAAATCATAGAAAAACTCAGGTAGATTCTTCTTCAAATTCTACCAGAGAAGGAATAACACACTCCGGTGCTATTATAAAATAACAAACTTTTGATTGAAGGTATGAAACTAAGTATAATCACCACAGTCCTCTCACACATCCTATCTATTCGTTGGGTGCAAGAGAATGACTGGGAATGGCAGTTAGGGGAGGAGCTATATAGCAGCTCTGCTGGGTGAATCCTCTTGCACTTCCTGTTGGGGAGGAGTTAATATCCCATAAGTAATGGATGATCCGTGGACTGGATACACTTAACAAGAGAAACAGTACAGAGCACACTTTAAATTGTAAGGCCCAAAAAAACCTGCCAAGTCTTGATGGAAGTAAAATATCAAGACAATTTCCAGCCTCCGAAAAGATTAAAAGGACCTTTATTTCTTTTAATGTGTGTCCATAGGCAACGTTACAAAGTTTTTTTTTTTTGTTAAATAAATTTTTATTGATGTAATTGGTACAGAACCACAAAACAGAACAGTTACATATGACATATTAGGCAACAAATACAATCAAACGTTCAAAGGTAATAATGGCATTCAAAGAAAATCGTTTTACACAGCTCAATGTTCTAGCTCAAAGGTTGGTCATACGTCAGTTGTGTATTTGGATTTTATAGGTGTTGTGTACTGGTCTGTCATAGGGAAAAATGTAGCTTCTTTTTTAGCATTGTGGGTATCATATGGCCATGGAAGCCATACATATTGAACCTGGCAGTTAGGGGGAGTAAAATGCAAGACTTACATAGTACGCGTGCTTGAGAGCAAAACAGATAGGGATAGATACCTGCCTCTCTTAGGAGGGGGGAGAAGAGTGCTGGGGAGGGAGTAGGGGCATCAGAAGAGGGAGAAAAAGGAGGGGGGGGGGGGAGGGGAAGAGCAGTGAGGAGTACCTCCGGCCTGACATAGTGTGGCGCCTCTTCTAGGGAGGCAGATAAGACAGCCACTAGTGGGACATTAGAACTGATAAGGGAGGGAGCATCATGCTGTCGGCTTTAGATAGGTCTCCCATGGAACCCAGACTAGGGAAAAGACATCTGATTGATTCCTGGTCCGGAAGACATAGTCTTCCATTGTCTTTACGTATTGCAAGTAGTCAACAACTGCCTGCCATCTTGGAGGCTGTTGTTTCTTCCAATTCCTGGCGATTAGCATCTTGACTGATGTCAATAGATAGATTAAGAAATATCTTTTGTGCTTTGGCAGTTTTTTAACTCCCAGATGTAAGAGAGCTAGCATATATGGCTAAAGTGGGGTATCTCTCAGAGGCTAGATTTATAGGATTTCGCTACCTGAGAACAGCTGAGCCAACAAACAGCCAAGTAAATTCAAATCTTACCTATAGGGTTCTTGCAAACCTTTCACTTTAAAACATAAATGACAACAATTAAAATAAAATGAAATACATTGGATCTAAGAAAAGATAAATAAATACAGCAAACATTAATTGTAATTACATAGAGGTAAATAGTAAATACAGGCTACATACATCATATCCAGCTGGTGGAACCCAAGACACTAATACAGTCTTTCGTTGTCCCAGATCGACCACTGCTTTCACAGGTTCAATTGTGAACCCCTTCTGTAGTAGAAGCTGCACATTTTCCCAGGAGAATTCTATATTCTGTTACAAAATAAAATAAAAATACAATTTAAAGGCCCAGATACTTGTAAGTGTATAAATGCTGAATCATTTAGGTAGATGAAATAACTATTTATGTTAATAAAAACCACAACCCTAATGAAATGGGCCGAGCTTGCATGGAGAGCAAACCTCTTTAGCTTATCTCTACATATTTAAAATCCTCCTCATCTCAATATACAGAGTGAGACTAATACTTAGGGCCTGATGATTTAAAGTTCTCTGCTCAGATGAGATGATCTAAAATGATCCTTCAGCACTGCAAGACCCCACATTGCATTTCTGTATGTGAATGATAGACAAGCCCAGTGCAATATAGCACTGCATGACATGACAGTTCTGCTGCATTTGCACTTTGTGCTTTGTATTTTATATTACTTTACACGTCAGATTAAGTTTTATTACATGCAAACTATACACCTTCAATTTTGTATTTTATTTTATATACAGCAGTGTATTTAGGATTGTGATTTTACAAATTCTGATAAGGCTTCCACAATTTCCGTGTAACCTTAACAAATTTTATATTTATGTTTATATTTAAAAAGTTGCATTACTTTCTATGAGCCTGATAAGCAAAGATTCTCTAGTTTGGAAATAAATTATTGTGCAGACTTCACAGGGGCTGAAGTCAATGAATTCTATAAGAAAAAGGACGGAGCCTGGAAGTCCCTGAGAGATGAAAGATGCCTTCCAGAAAGTAATGAAGGTGTCTGGGATACATAATTTCACAGTGGAGAAAGATGGCAACCGGAGAACACCTAGGGCTGATCTATAGGCTAAGTTTGCATCAAATACAAATGAAATACATGTTTTCACTATAATTTAACTTGCTTTTGCCTTTAGTTTAGCATGTATTACTTTTTTGTCAGGTAAACAAGTGTATTGTGAATGTTGAGCAAACTACACCTGCATACAGCTTGTTTAAAATGCTTACAACATTTCACAAGACTTGTGAGAGAGCTTCAGACATACCATGGAACTCCCCTGTTCAGCCCAGGTACCTCCCCAGTCCCTCCAACTTTCTGAAGCTGTTTTATTTTACAATAGTGAAAATACCAAGTGCAATGTAAGTTGTAAAAGATACAGAGAAATATACAAAATATATTCCTAATTTGTTAAAGTAACATAGAAACTTTCAAAACATCATAATTTGTAAAATCAATGCTGGATATAAATCTAAATGTATTAAAATATAAAATTGAAAGTGCAAAGCTTAAATGTAATAATACTTAAAGGACCGAATCAGAAGTGCAAAGTAATATAACATACAATGAACAAAGTGTAAGAGTAACAAAACTCTCATATCATCCAATACTATTTTGCACTGGGCTTGTCTCTCCTTCAGATACAGAAATCAGAGAGATCTCGCAGTGCTGGAGAGTTACATTTTTAGTGTAGGTGGTGATAAAACAGACAAAAGCAACTATTTCACATGACGAAATGAAGGTAAGGAGCTATTTGTAAATAATTGGATACACTCCAGCAGGTAAAATAGATCATTGGGAACAAATTGAAGAAGAAAACAAAAATCTAAATACACTATTCAACTAAATACATTTCATGTTTCTGCCTCTTATTATGGGTGCTGCCATTTTGAAACCTAGGTTTCACTGCAGGTATCTGAACACGTGTAGGATATGTATTATTCGTAATGTTTCATTTTGTCATTCTTTTAAAGCAAGGGAGTCATGGCCATTTTCAATACAAGTGTAACTCATGCGGGCCGCACACTCCATATCTTGCCATTGCTATGTTTGATGTTTGTGAATTGTATAGAGTGTCTTTTAATGTTATATTCTTTGGGAACACTAATCGATCCCTTGCAAATAATGCCAATTTGATACCCCTGCTTTAAAGGGACATTAGACGCTAAATACATTTTGTAAGCATAGTATTGAGGTTATTCCTCACCTCCCTCTAGTCATAATTACCACAGTGCTGAACTTTAACTTTCACTGGATTCCAGTGCAATGTAATACAAGTATGATCGTAATTGCACGGGAAAGTAGTAAAGTTCAATTTAAGAATTGTGGTACCCATGACTAAAGGGAGGTGAGGAATAGCATCAATACTATGCTTCTAAAATGTATATAGTGTCTAATGTCCCTTTAAAGGAATGTCAAACTGAAACATCAAGAATAATGAATATCCAACACCTTATCCTCTAAAATCTTAAACTAGGTTAATAAAAATGTGCATGTTTGAATTACTATACTTTAAATATACTCTCTGATGAAGATTACACTTGGCTACCTTGCTGACGGCAAGTGACAACTGAGTCAATGAGAGGCTGTTCTGCCAGAACGATTAAACTCTATGGTAGAGCAGTTTTAGTGAAGGGAATAGAAGTAGTTCATTAATCTTAATTCATTACACCTTTGACCCGGAGTTCCTTTAAGATGTGAAATCGAGCAATAATGAGCAATCAGTTATTTAAAAAAATGGCAAATTCTGCCTCATGTTTGAGAATATGAAATATATAGACCTTAAAGGGATATTCTAATCCAAAAAAATAGCATGAACTCATTTATTCCAGCATGTATGGTCTGAATTTTCTAAAAAAAAAAATCATTTTAGTCTGTGGGGATTTTTATTTTCTATTAGGATTAAATATTAAAAGGGATATGAAACTCAAAACATTTATTTTGTGAATCAGGCAGAACAAACCATTTTTTAAAAAAATTCCAATTTACTTCTATTATCAAATTTGGTTCGTTCCCATCCCATGATATTCTGTGTTGAAGAGATACCTAGATAGATCTCAAAAAAAAAAAAAAAAAAATTAAGTTTTTGGTTACGTTTTTTAATATACACCTTTTTTTTTTGTTTTGTTAACGCGAAATAGCAAGCGGTAACAGTTAATACCAGGTGGTATTTCCGATTGTGTGTGAGCACAAAACTTAACCAACGACTTGTAATACAAGCTCACTCAGCGTGATACTACAGCTTACCATTAAAAGTATAGGGTGCGCTATAGAAGTATTGAGTGAGATAAAAAAATATTTGGTTAATATCTAATTGTGCGTTATAATTAACTGTGCAAGGCAGAACGTGAACTAACGCACAGCGCGTTATCAGTCACACTCTACATGTGTTCACAACAATGGGGTTCTATTCTAGTTCATTAGAATTCCCTTGTAAACAGCCTCTAGTATGGTCTTAAAAAAGTTCTCCGATATTGCATTTCTCTGTTTGTATGTTTGTTATGTCACCGGCTCCAGTATGGGGGTCTTGTGAGAGAGATACCGGTTTCATTTTTTCGTTGTGCAAAGAAGTACAAGCGCGCAGCTCCAATTTTATACATTTATTCAACAACATAGTGCAGAAATACATATGCACTAACACACAAATTTAAAATATCCAGCGTCTATTAACCGTCCATCCCAAGTAGAGAGAGATACACACTGATGGTATTGGCGTCTGACGTCACGCTGACTGGGAACGTCCTTCAAGCAGTGATTCTCTTAGGGATGAAAACACGGGCGCAGGGTTCTAGTAGTCCTTGCGCTTTTCGTTTGGACTACGGCCGAACATCATCAAGGGATTTTTTAAAAATGTTGATGGACGCTGAATTTTTAAATTTATGTGTAAGTGCATATGTATTTCTGCACTTGATATTATTGAATACATTTATTAATTTGGAGCTGCGCGCTTGTAATTCTTTGCAGAACGTGTGGGAATTCAAACTTGTTGCTGGAGATCAGGAAATACCAGTGAAGGAGAGCGACTCCCTACCTTGTTTTAAAGATCTAAGCACTGTTCTATCTGACCTATTTGGATATTTAATTTGGTAACATTTTTTTAAGTGATATTTTATTTTGTATATTCTTTGTATCGTTTTAATTGGTAACATTATCACTACAAAGTGATTTTCATTCATAAGTAATTTACTACTTTCGTCAGAGATTATCTGATATAATTGAATTTATTTTTTGGGTATTGGTAGTTTAAATATTAATGGTCACAAATAGTAATTACATTGAGATTACAGCGGCTACATTTTAATTTGAGTGTTTTCCATATTTACATTGACCATTGGTCAAGGCAATGGGGCAGAAGACATTAGTAGTATACGTTTCTCATATTTTACCCATTCCTACTTCTTCTGTGAACAAGAAATTGTTTACCTGATTCCTATTTGTTTATTGCACAACATAAAAAGGCCCAACTGGTGTCTCCATTAAGATCATATCATAAATAAAATAGTTCATCATATTATCATGTAAATGTCTAGCCTTTATTCTGGTTAATATGCTTAGATTATGAGATCGTTGTGTCTACTTATTGCATGTGTTTACCTTTCTTGCAGGTAGAAGGGTTGAACGGATGCAGCCAATATGTAGTTCCCTGACAGCTGGTTTTGGATCCGTTTCAGTCTCATTACATTGTAGAGTTAGAAGAAGTGACTTCACTGGTTCATCTACAAATAAACAATGTAGTAAAACAGTTTAAAAAATGAGTTTGTTTGTGAAATATCCACAAAGGTAAGCAACATTTATAATAATAGACAACATTCTACCAGTTAGTTCCAAGCAGTAGCGGCTCTAGAACTTTACATTTTGAAAGCTAACAAAGGTGTTGAAAACGTTGAAAGACACAGTACATATAAATATATGGAGCCACTTGGACGAGAATGCACTGCCCTTCGCAGCTCAATAGGGGCGCTACACATGCGTTTGGAGGTGCATAGCATAGAACCGTCACTGGTTTCAAATGACATCACGCTAGTCTCAGACAATAAAGTACATTCTATATGTGATCAACCCATTAAAAGATAGATAATACCTTTACTACCCATTCCCCAGCTTCCCCAACATTATTATATTAATATACTTTATAACCTTTAAACCTCTAAATTTCTTCCTGTTTCTAAGCCACTGCAGACAGCTTCTTATCACATGCTTTTTATTAGCTTTTCACAAAAGGAGACTGCTAGTTCTTGTGGAACATATAGGTAACATTGTGCTCTCTCCCGGGGTGCACAACACAGCACTAATTGGCTAAAATGCAAGTCAATAGATAATAAATAAAAAGTAATTGGCTAGATTACGAGTTTTGCGTTAGGTGAAAAAGCAGCGTTAACAGGTTCAATCCAATCAGCCAATAGGATTGAGCTTGCATTCTATTGGCTGTTCTAATCAGGTATTAGGCTTTTTTTCAGCCGGCTCTCCCCGTTGAGTCCTATGGGGAAATCGTGCACGAGCACGTTACACCAGCTCACCGCTGACTTAAGCAGCGCTGATATTGAAGTGAGATTTGGAGCTAAATTTTGCTCTACGCTCACTTTTTGTCTTTTAACGCCAGGTTTCTGAAAACCCGTAATACCAGCGCTGTATGTAAGTGAGAGGTGAGAAAAAAATGCTCGTTAGTACCGCACCCCTGTTACCGCAAAACTCGTAATCTAGGCGAATGTGTTTAGGGGGCTGTTAGAAGAGGCTTAGATACAAGGTATACACAGAGGTATAAAGTATATTAATATAGCAGTGTTGGTTATGCAAAACTGGGGAATGGGTAATAACTTAATTTATGCTTACCTGATAAATTCCTTTCTTCTGTAGTGTGATCAGTCCACGGGTCATCATTACTTCTGGGATATTACTCCTCCCCAACAGGAAGTGCAAGAGGATTCACCCAGCAGAGCTGCATATAGCTCCTCCCCCCTACGTCACTCCCAGTCATTCGACCAAGGACCAACGAGAAAGGAAAAGCCAAGGGTGAAGTGGTGACTGGAGTATAAATTAAAAAATATTTACCTGCCTTAAAAACAGGGCGGGCCGTGGACTGATCACACTACAGAAGAAAGGAATTTATCAGGTAAGCATAAATTAAGTTTTCTTCTGTTAAGTGTGATCAGTCCACGGGTCATCATTACTTCTGGGATACCAATACCAAAGCAAAAGTACACGGATGACGGGAGGGATAGGCAGGCTCTTTATACAGAAGGAACCACTGCCTGAAGAACCTTTCTCCCAAAAATAGCCTCCGATGAAGCAAAAGTGTCAAATTTGTAAAATTTGGAAAAAGTATGAAGCGAAGACCAAGTTGCAGCCTTGCAAATCTGTTCAACAGAGGCCTCATTCTTGAAGGCCCAAGTGGAAGCCACAGCTCTAGTAGAATGAGCTGTAATTCTTTCAGGAGGCTGCTGTCCAGCAGTCTCATAAGCTAAACGAATTATGCTACGAAGCCAAAAAGAAAGAGAGGTAGCGGAAGCTTTTTGACCTCTCCTCTGCCCAGAGTAAATGACAAACAGAGAAGACGTTTGTCGAAATTCCTTAGTTGCCTGTAAGTAAAATTTTAGAGCACGGACTACATCCAGGTTGTGCAGTAGACGTTCCTTCTTTGAAGAAGGATTTGGGCATAAAGAAGGAACAACAATCTCTTGATTGATATTCCTGTTAGTAACTACCTTAGGTAAGAACCCAGGTTTAGTACACAGGACTACCTTATCCGAATGAAAAATCAAATAAGGAGAATCACAATGTAAGGCTGATAATTCAGAGACTCTTCGAGCCGAGGAAATAGCCATTAAAAATAGAACTTTCCAAGATAACAACTTTATATCAATGGAATGAAGGGGTTCAAACGGAACGCCCTGAAAAACATTAAGAACAAGGTTTAAACTCCATGGTGGAGCAACAGTTTTAAACACAGGCTTAATCCAGGTCAAAGCCTGACAAAAAGCCTGGACGTCAGGAACTTCTGACAGACGTTTGTGTAACAGAATGGACAGAGCTGAGATCTGTCCCTTTAATGAACTAGCAGATAAACCCTTTTCTAAACCTTCTTGTAGAAAAGACAATATCCTAGGAATCCTAACCTTACTCCAAGAGTAACCTTTGGATTCACACCAATATAGGTATTTACGCCATATCTTATGGTAAATCTTTCTGGTAACAGGTTTCCTAGCCTGTATTAAGGTATCAATAACTGACTCAGAAAACCCACGTCTTGATAAAATCAAGCGTTCAATTTCCAAGCAGTCAGCTTCAGAGAAGTTAGATTTTGATGTTTGAAGGGACCCTGTATCAGAAGGTCCTGTTTCAGAGGTAGAGACCAAGGTGGACAGGATGACATGTCCACCAGGTCTGCATACCAAGTCCTGCGTGGCCACGCAGGTGCTATTAGAATCATTGATGCTCTCTCTTGTTTGATTCTGGCAATCAATCGCGGAAGCAACGGGAAGGGTGGAAACACGTAAGCCATCCTGAAGTCCCAAGGTGCTGTCAGAGCATCTATCAGGACTGCTCCTGGATCCCTGGATCTGGACCCGTAACGAGGAAGCTTGGCGTTCTGTCGAGACGCCATGAGATCTATCTCTGGTTTGCCCCAACGTCGAAGTATTTGGGCAAAGACCTCCGGATGAAGTTCCCACTCCCCCGGATGAAAAGTCTGACGACTTAAGAAATCCGCCTCCCAGTTCTCCACTCCCGGGATGTGGATTGCTGACAGGTGGCAAGAGTGAGACTCTGCCCAGAGAATTATCTTTGATACTTCCATCATAGCTAGGGAGCTTCTTGTCCCTCCCTGATGGTTGATGTAAGCTACAGTCGTGATGTTGTCCGACTGAAACCTGATGAACCCCCGAGTTGTCAACTGGGGCCAAGCCAGGAGGGCATTGAGAACTGCTCTCAATTCCAGAATGTTTATTGGCAGGAGACTCTCCTCCTGACTCCATTGTCCCTGAGCCTTCAGAGAATTCCAGACGGCAGTTTGAAAGCTTGAAGCTTGTATCAGAATGTCGTCTAGGTATGGAGCTACCGAGATTCCCCGCGGTCTTAGTACCGCCAGAAGAGCACCCAGAACCTTTGTGAAGATTCTTGGAGCTGTAGCCAATCCGAATGGAAGAGCCACCAACTGGTAATGCCTGTCTAGGAAGGAAAACCTTAGGTACCGATAATGATCTTTGTGAATCGGTATGTGAAGGTAAGTATCTTTTAAATCTACAGTGGTCATGTACTGACCCTCTTGGATCATAGGTAAAATTGTCCGAATAGTCTCCATCTTGAACGATGGAACTCTTAGGAATTTGTTTAGGATCTTTAAGTCCAGGATTGGTCTGAAAGTTCCCTCTTTTTTGGGAACCACAAACAGATTTGAGTAAAACCCCTGTCCCTGTTCCGATCGTGGAACTGGATGGATTACTCCCATTAACAAGAGCTCTTGTACGCAGCGTAGAAACGCCTCTTTCTTTGTCTGGATTGTTGACAATCTTGACAGATGAAATCTCTCTCTTGGAGGAGAGTATTTGAAGTCCAGAAGGTATCCCTGAGATATTATCTCTAGCGCCCAGGGATCCTGAACATCTCTTGCCCAAGCCTGGGCGAAGAGAGAAAGTCTGCCCCCCACTAGATCCGATCCCGGATCGGGGGCCCTCAATTCATGCTGTCTTAGGGGCAGCAGCAGGTTTCCTAGTCTGCTTGCCCTTGTTCCAGGACTGGTTAGGTTTCCAGCCTTGTCTGTAGCGAGCAACAGCTCCTTCCTGTTTTGGTGCAGAGGAAGTTGATGCTGCTCCAGCTTTGAAATTACGAAAGGAACGAAAATTAGACTGTCTAGTCTTGGCTTTGGCTTTGTCCTGAGGCAGGGCATGGCCTTTACCTCCTGTAATGTCAGCGATAATCTCTTTCAACCCGGGCCCGAATAAGGTCTGCCCTTTGAAAGGTATATTAAGCAATTTAGACTTAGAAGTAACATCAGCTGACCAGGATTTTAGCCACAGCGCCCTGCGTGCCTGAATGGCGAATCCTGAATTCTTCGCCGTAAGTTTAGTAAGATGTACTACGGCCTCCGAAATGAATGAATTAGCTAGTTTAAGGACTCTAAGCCTGTCCGTAATGTCGTCCAGAGTAGCTGAACCAATGTTCTCTTCCAGAGACTCAATCCAGAATGCCGCTGCAGCCGTGATCGGCGCAATGCATGCAAGGGGTTGCAATATAAAACCTTGTTGAACAAACATTTTCTTAAGGTAACCCTCTAACTTTTTATCCATTGGATCTGAAAAAGCACAGCTATCCTCCACCGGGATAGTGGTACGCTTAGCTAAGGTAGAAACTGCTCCCTCCACCTTAGGGACCGTTTGCCATAAGTCCCTTGTGGTGGCGTCTATTGGAAAAAATTTTCTAAATATCGGAGGGGGTGAGAACGGCACACCGGGTCTATCCCACTCCTTAGTAACAATTTCAGTAAGTCTCTTAGGTATAGGAAAAACCTCAGTACTCGTCGGTACCGCAAAATATTTATCCAACCTACACATTTTCTCTGGTATTGCAACTGTGTTACAATCATTCAGAGCCGCTAACACCTCCCCTAGTAATACACGGAGGTTTTCCAGTTTAAATTTAAAATTTGAAATATCTGAATCCAGTCTGTTTGGATCAGAACCGTCACCCACAGAATGAAGTTCTCCGTCCTCATGTTCTGCCACCTGTGACGCAGTGTCTGACATGGCCCTAATATTATCAGCGCACTCTGTTCTCACCCCAGAGTGATCACGCTTACCTCTTAGTTCTGGTAATTTAGCCAAAACCTCAGTCATAACAGTAGCCATATCCTGTAATGTGATTTGTAATGGCCGCCCAGATGTACTCGGCGCTACAATATCACGCACCTCCCTCTGAGCGGGAGATGTAGGTACTGACACGTGAGGCGAGTTAGTCGGCATAACTCTCCCCTCGTTGTTTGGTGAAATTTGTTCAATTTGTACAGATTGACTTTTATTTAAAGTAGCATCAATACAGTTAGTACATAAATTTCTATTGGGCTCCACTTTGGCATTGCAACAAATGACACAGGTATCATCCTCTGAATCAGACATGTTTAACACACTAGCAAATAAACTTGCAACTTGGAAATACAATTCAATTAGAATAATATTAAAACGTACTGTGCCTTTAAGAAGCACAGAAGATCTATGACAGTTGAAAATTAATAAATTGAAACAGTTATAGCCTCAATCCTTGTAAACAACACAACTTTAGCAAAGGTTTAATCCCATTAGCAAAGATAACAAATTCTGAAAGCAGGAAACAAATTACAGAATAAACGTTTTTTATCTCAGTCAAACTATAATTCTCACAGCTCTGCTGAGAGAAATTACCTCCCTCAAAATAAGTTTTGAAGACCCCTGAGCTCTGTAGAGATGAACCGGATCATGCAGGGAATACAATGAGTTGCTGACTGAAATATTTGATGCAGTAAAAGCGCCAAAAAAACGGCCCCTCCCCCTCACACACAGCAGTGAGGGAGAACAGAAACTGTCAGAAAAACAGATTAAGCAACTGCCAAGTGGAAAAATAGTGCCCAAACATTTATTCACTCAGTACCTCAGTAAATGAAAACGATTTTACATTCCAGCAAAAACGTTAAACATAATCTCTAGTTATTAAACAGCTTTATGTATTTCTTACAGTGTAATTCTAGTGAAGTACCATTCCCCAGAATACTGAAGTGTAAAGTATACATACATGACATTATATCGGTATGGCAGGATTTTCTCATCAATTCCATTGTCAGAAAATAAAAACTGCTACATACCTCTATGCAGATTCATCTGCCCGCTGTCCCCTGATCTGAAGTTTACCTCTCCTCAGATGGCCGAGAAACAGCAATATGATCTTAACTACTCCGGCTAAAATCATAACAAAAACTCTGGTAGATTCTTCATCAAACTCTGCCAGAGAGATAATAACACACTCCGGTGCTATTTTAAAATAACAAACTTTTGATTGAAGATATAAAACTAAGTATAATCACCATAGTCCTCTCACACATCCTATCTAGTCGTTGGGTGCAAGAGAATGACTGGGAGTGACGTAGGGGGGAGGAGCTATATGCAGCTCTGCTGGGTGAATCCTCTTGCACTTCCTGTTGGGGAGGAGTAATATCCCAGAAGTAATGATGACCCGTGGACTGATCACACTTAACAGAAGAAAAAGGGATTATCTATGTTTTAAACAACATTTTTTGAGTTGACTGTCCCTTTAAGCAGATGTCATCAGCTGGAAACCCACATTGAAGGTTTTATCCCATATTTGTAGATATGGAACATATAAAACCTTAACTTTGGTTATTAACTCCAGATAAACAGTAAAAAAATTGTTATTGTTACCTTGCATTGGCACAAATATGAGCACACACTATCACACATGTTTTTCCTAATGGTTTACTGCTAAATTAGAGGTAAAAAACATCTTGTGGTAAAAAGAACTAAAAAACAAAGTATAATAAAAGTGTACTAAAATATATACAGCTATACTGATGGGGTTGAGGACAGGTGGTGCCTGTGTAATTTATCATATTAATCAATATTATAATAATTAAACAGAACATAAAAGAACAAAAATAAAAACCTCTAATGAGCTGACTTTAACAATGTGTTTAAATCCTGTTATATGCAAGGAATAGAGCATTTTCTTTTTCTTTTTGCATTGTTATGTCCCTTTAATGAGGCCCTGATTGTAACTGTTTCTACGCGAGCCTTCATGCTCGCCAGAAACAGGAGTTAAGAAGCAGCGGTCTTAAGATCGCTGCTCCTTAACCCGTACGCCTCCTCTGAGGCGGCGGACATCAATCCACACGATCGCATACGATCGGGTGGATTGACACCCTCTGCTAGCAGCCGATTGGCCACGAATCTGCAGGGGGTGGCATTTCACAAGCAGTTCACCAGAACTGCTTGTGCAATGATAAATGCAGACAGCGTATGCTGTCGGCATTTATCGATGTGCGGCGGATATGATCTGTTAAAGCAGACCATGTCTGCTCGCACTTTTTTAAATCGGCCTCAATGTGTTCACTTTGAGTCTAAGAATTTTGTGGGATTTTTCTTTTTGGATCCAATCCAATCCATTTGAAAATATAAATAAACCCTGTATCTAATGCTTTTCAAATGCATCCTACTTTATCTGAGAAACATTTGCTCTATAGAACCAAGGGTTCAATAACCAAGCCCAAGAATTTTCTAAGTCTTTGATAAAGGGATATGAAACCCAAATGTTTCTTTCATGAGTCAACCAGACTGGAGCATGCAATGTTAAAAAAACTTTCCGATTTACTTCTACTATAAAATTGTCTTTGTCCTCTCACTTTCTTTTGTTGAAAAGCAGGGACTTAAGATCAGTGTGAGTGTTCACGTGCCCGGAGGACTATTTGCAAGAATGATATCTATTTGCCGAGCACATGATGGAAGCGCTATTTTCTGCCATGTTGTTCTCTAGACACCTGCTTAGGTATTTTATTCAACACAGAATACTACGGGAAAGAAGCAAACAGGATTTTTTTTAAATCGTATGCTCTGCCTTAATCACAAGAGAAATGATTTAGGTTTTATATCCCTTTATGGAATGGATCTTTAGAATTGTAAATCTGCGGAAAAAGCCAATAATTATGTCCAGTCAAAGGAACTAGATCAGAAAACAAAGTAAAGCAGAACAAGAAGAACGACCCTCTGTTTGCCCCAGCTGAGCATTTGAATCACTCAGAGGAGCAAAACATTTGGAGTAAAGACTCAAACTAGACTGCTGTGTACCCAATGGTAATTCTCTAGGGATTTAAAGGGGCCATGAAACCGAAATAGTTTATTTCATTATTCAGATAGAGCAAGCAATGTTAAACAACTTTCTAATTTCTGGAGCACTATATGGCATCTGGAGCACTATATGGCAGCAGTTTCATAAGAATGTTATCCGTTTGCAAGAGCACTAGATGGCAGCAGTTTAATAAGAATGTTATCCGTTTGCAAGAGCACTAGATGGCAGCAGTTTCATAAGAATGTTATCCGTTTGCAAGAGCACTATATGGCAGCAGTTTCATAAGAATGTTATCCGTTTGCAAGAGCACTAGATGGCAGCAGTTTAATAAGAATGTTATCCGTTTGCAAGAGCACTAGATGGCAGCAGTTTCATAAGAATGTTATCCGTTTGCAAGAGCACTAGATGGCAGCAGTTTCATAAGAATGTTATCCGTTTGCAAGAGCACTAGATGGCAGCACTATTTCCTGCAGTCTAGTCCTCCAGATGCTTAACTACGCATCTCTTCAGCACAGAATATCATAGGAACGAAGCAAATTTGATACTAGAAGTAAATTGGACACTTTTTTAAATGGAATGTTCTGTATGAACCACAAAAGAACATGTTCGGGTTTCATATCCCTTTAAAGCAGAGAGGATGAGTCCTCCTGCCACTGAAACTGGCAACATTGCAGTCTTCCCTTGCTGTCATGAGATCAAATTCTGGAAAGCCTTATTTCTGGGAAATGAACGGAAATGACAGGAGACAGGGATGTTAACCGTGCCAGACTCATGTAAAGCTGTGCAAATAAAAGTAAATCCAAAGTCATCTGCCATGAAATAACACAAGTAGTCTAAATGTGCTAGAGATCCGTCTGCTTGATATATCTTGGAAATATCTGGTTCTGGCAGAAATGTGACTAAACCTGTAAATGATGCTGATTTAAAGGACCACCAAGCACAGTAGTATTGCCTAATCAATAAATGCATAATAAAAAAACAAAATTTATGCTTACCTGATAAATTTATTTATTTCCTGATATGGTGAGTCCACGGCTTGAGTAATTACTGTTGGGAATATCTCTCCTGGCCAGCAGGAGGAGGCAAAGAGCACCACAGTTAAACTGCTAAGTATCAATCCCTTACCCACAACCCCCAGTCATTCGACCAAAGGGAAATGAAGAAAAAGAAGTAACACAAGGTATAGAGGTGCCTGAGGTTATAGTCAAAAGAACAACTGTCTTAAAAAAAAAGGGTGGGGCCGTGGACTCACCATATCCGGAAAAACATTTTTTTATCAGGTAAGCATACATTTTGTTTTTCTTTCCTAAGATATGGTGAGTCCACGGCTTGAGTAATTACTGTTGAGAACCAATACCCAAGCTAGAGGAAACAGAGAAAAAAGGAAGGGACAAGACAGGCAGTCCTAAACAGAAGGCACCACCGCTTGAAGAACCTTTCTCCCAAAAGAAGCCTCAGCCGAGGCAAAAGTATCAAATTTGGAAAACGTATGTAGAGAAGACCAAATTGCTGCCTTGCAAATTCGTTCCACAGAAGCTTCATGTTTAAAAGCCCAAGAAGAGGAAACGGCTCTTGTGGAATAAGCCGTATTTCTCTCAGGAGGCTGCAGTCCAGCAGTCTCATAAGACAAATGAATTATACTTCGTAACCAAAAAGAAAAAGTAGTAGTAGCAGTAGCTTTCTGACCTTTACATTTCCCAGAGACAAAGACAAAGAGGGCAGAGGACTGGCGAAAATCCTTAGTCGGCTGTTAGTAGAATTTAAGAGCACGTACAACATCCAAATTGTGTAAAAAACGTTCTTTGGAAGAAGAATGATTAGGACACAGAGAGGGAACAACAATTTCCTGATTGATATTTCTATTAGAAACAACCTTAGGAAGGAAACCTAGCTTAGTACAAAGAACCGCCATATCGGCATGAAAGATAAGATAAGGGGAATCACACTGCAGAGCTAAGAGTTCCGAGACTCTTCGAGCAGAAGAGTTAGCAACAAGAAACAAAACCTTCTAAGATAACAACCTAATGTCTATGGAATGCAACGGCTCAAACGGAGCAAGCTGTAAAACTTTAAAAACAAGGTTAAGGCTCCAAAGAGGAGCAACAGACTTAAAGACAGGCCTGATTTTGACCAAGGCCTGACAAAAAGATTGCACATCTGGCACATCCTCCAAACGTTTATGTAGTAAAAACAGATAAAGCAGAAATCTGACCCTTCAGGGTACTGACTGACAATGGCTTCTCCAGGCCTTCCTGAAGAAAAGATAAAATTCTAGGAATTCTAATTGTACTCCAAGAGTAGCCCTTGGATTCACACCAATAAAGATATTTATGCCAAATCTTATAGTAACTCTTTCTAGTAACAGGCTTGTGAGCCTGAATCATGGTCTCAATGACCAACTCTGAAAAACCACGCTTTGACAGAATTAAGCGTTCAATCTCCAAGCAGTCAGCTTCAGAAAAACGAGATTTGGATGAAGGAAGGGACCCTGAATCAGGAGGTCCTTCCTCAGAGGTAGTCTCCAAGGTGGGAGAGATGACATCTCCACTAGGTCTGTAAACCAGATCCTGCAGAAAAAGAACAGAGGTGCCACCATGGCCTAGTACCACAAAACATATATAAATAGGTGCAGGATAACAAATATATTCACAAACATAAAGCACCCAACGGTGCGAATGGGGCAGGCTGGAACTTTGCAGTAGTCCAGCTCACTGTATGCAACCAGCAATGATGTCCAGTCAGATGACCTTGAGGGAATACTCCTATTGCGTGTAAGGACACAAGAGCAAACAACCATAGCCCAGTAAAGTATAGACAAGGGCAAAAAGATAAAGATTGATTGCACTTACAGGAAGGGAAGCACCTCCAGGTGCAGTAAACACAGACTGGGGCTTCACAGCCGCCCAGCTGACTGGTATCACCAACAAAACAGCAAACAGCAGCATAAAAAGTTCCAGTTTATCCAGCGATGGTGTATCAGTTAAGAAAAATGTTCTTTATTAAAAAGCGACACGTTTCTCAGCCTCCAAGGGGCTGTTTCCTCAGGCTATGATGAGAAACGTGTCGCTTTTTAATAAAGGAAATGTTTTTAACTATAAACTTGCTATTGTTGTGTACTGCACTGATACACCATCGCTGGATATACTGGAACTTTTTATACTGCCGTTTGCTGTTTTGTTGGTGATACAAGTCAGCTGGGCGACTGTGAAGCCCCAGTCTGTTTTTACTGCACCTGGAGGTGCTTCCCTTCCTGTAAGTGCAATCAATCTTTATCTTTTTGCCCTTGTCTATACTTTACTGGGCTATGGTTGTTTGCTCTTTGTGTCCTTACAGGCAATAGGAGTATTCCCCTCAAGGTCATCTGACTGGACATTATTGCTGGTTGCATACAGTGAGCTGGACTACTGCAAAGTTCCGGCCTGCCCCATTAGCACCGCTGGGTACTTTATGTTTGCAAGAATATTTGTTATCCTGCACCTATTTATATCTGTTTTGGTGGTACTAGGCCATGGTGGCGCCTCTGTTCTTTTTCTGCAGATCACAACATACCAGGATTTGACCGTCCTTTGACAGACAGCTGCCTCATTTTGGATCATTTGGACTCTTATGTTCAGCTGGTTTAGGTTTTTTTATTGATTTTTATTGGTTTTGTACACAGTTAGTAGGAAGCGCCCCCATTGGGTTTGGGTGTACGTCTGTACACCACTCTCTTTATTAAATCAGATCCTGCAAGGCCACGCAGTGGCTATTAGAATCACTGACGCCCTCTCCTGTTTGATACGAGCAATTACTCGTGGAAGGAGAGCAAACTGAGGAAACAGGTATGCCAACCTGAAAACCCAAGGAACCACTAGAGCATCTATCAGAACGGCCTGCAGATCTCTTGACCTTGAACTGTACCTTGGAAGCTTGGAATTCTGACAGGACGCCATCAGATCCAACTCCGGCACCCCCCATTTGAGGACTAAGCTGGAAAACACCTCCGGATGGAGTTCCCACTCCCAGGGATTAAAAGTCTGTCTGCTAAGAAAATCTGCTTCCTATTGTCTACTCCTGGAATGTAGATGGCAGATAGACAGCAATTGTGGGTCTCTGCCCACTGAAGAATCCGAGTAACCTCCTTCATGGCTAAGGAACTCCGAGTTCCTCCCTGGTGATTGATGTAAGCCACAGAGGTTATGTTGTCTGACTGGAACCTGATAAACTGGGCTGAGGACAACTGGGGCCAAGCCAATAGAGCATTGTAAATTGCCCTCAACTCCAAGATGTTGATGAGAAGAGCAGACTCCTCCCAAGTCCAAAGGCCCTGAGCTTTTAACGAGTTCCAGACTGCTCCCCAGCCCAGCAGGCTGGCATCCATGGTCATGGTCACCCAGGAAGGTCTCCGAAAAGCATGTTTTCCTGAGAAAATCCACCATGGGAAAGAGTCCCTTGACGACTGATCTAACTCCATTCTCTGAGATAGATCTGCATGGTCGCCATTTCATTGTCTGAGCATGCACAACTGGAGAGTTCTCAAATGGAATTGAGCAAAAGGAATGATGTCCATGGAAGCCACCATCAGACCGATTACCTCCATAGATTGAGCCACTAAAGGATGAGCAGTAGCCTAAAGAGAAAGGCAAGAGGAAATTATTTTGTTTTTGCTGACCTCTGTCAGAAAAATCTTTATCAATAGAGAATCTATTATGGTCCCTAAGAACACTACTCTTGTAGCAGGGGAAAGGGAGCTTTTTCCAGATTCACATTCCATCCATGGGAACGAAGAAAAGACAACAATATCTCTGTGTGAGATTTTGCTTGATGAAAAGATGGCGCCTGAACCAATATGTCATCCAGGTAGGGTGCCACAGCAATTCCACGAGAACGGATCCCTGCCAAAAGAACCCCCAGAAAAAAATTCTAGGAGCCATGGCTAGACCAAATGTAAGGGCCACGAACTGGAAATGTTTGTCCAGAAAGGCAAATCTCAGGAATCTGTGATGGTCCCTGTGAATAGGAACATGAAGATATGCATCCTTTAGGTCTATGGTTGTCATGAATTGACCCTCTTCTACTAAAGGAAGAATGGAGTGTATAGTCTCTATCTTGAAGGATGGAACTTTGAGAAACTTATTTAGACACTTCAAGTCTAGAATGGGATGGAAAGTTCCCTCTTTTTTGGGAACCACAAATAGGTTGGAGTAGAACCAGAGACCCTGTTCCTGCACTGGAACTGGAGCTATCACTCCCAGGGAGGAAAGATGTTGTATACATTTCAAGAACGCCTCTCTCTTTATCTGGTCTGCAGATAATCTTGAGAGATGGAATCTGCCTCTGGGAGGAAAAGTCTTGAATTCCAATTTGTAACCCTGGGATACTATGTCCAAAGTCCAGGGATCTGGGACATCTCGTATCCAGGCTTGAGAGAACTGAGAAAGTCTGCGCCCCACCTGATCCGATCCCGGATTGGGGGCAAACCATTCATGCTGATTTGGAATCAGCTGCGGGATTCTTTGATTGTTTCCCCTTGTTCCAAGACTAATTGGGTTTCCAGGAAGACTTGGATTGTTCCTGCTTGGAAGAAGAAGGGGAAGGCTTTCCTCTGAAGTTACGAAAGGAACGAAAATTACTATGACGTCCTTTAGGCCTATTCTTCTTATCTTGAGGTATAAAAGACCCTTTTCCACCCGTAATATCAGAGATAATTTCTGCCAAACCGGTCCAAACAAGGTTTTGCCCTTGTAAGGAATCGCCAGAAGCTTGACTTTAGTGGAAACGTCCGCAGACCAGGATTTTTTTTTTTTTTTTTTTTAAATATATTTTTATTGGGATTCAAGATAAAGCAAGCAAACATAACAGAGCCAGACAATCTGTATAAAAAGAGCATAGTTTCCAGATAAATAACTTGAACAATCAAACCACAAATGACAACATGCATGTATAAGGCCATATGAAACAGTATCAATGGTCATAGAGCTTGCCTTTCAAACTTATTGCCCTCTAATTAGCAGCGAGGCCACTTATTGACCTCCCATTTCTTATAGAAAAGCAGTAATATAGAGGGCAGCCATGAACTATGTGAGACCACTTTTGGATCTCAAATGGTTAGTCCCATTTTTTCAGTTCTATTTTCAGTATGTCGCGTTAGACTATATAAAAGGACAATGATATATAACTAAGAACTGGGGTAAGGATCAACTTGTAAGTATGGGGTCACACTGCAGTTAATTACAAGTAGTAATATGAAAATATCTTATTTTACATGTATCATGCTATATATGAAAAGTTTCCTGCCAACTGGTCTAGGGGCAGTATATATGGGTGTTATAGCCGCCCTGAACTCGCTATACAACTTGCTCAATTTGATCACAAAACACTTTTGTTGCATATAGGAACTTTGCTACAGGTTTATGCCAGTATTTTAGGTTAATAATAAAACTATATATATAGCTAACATAGTACTGGAATTTATAACAGAACATCAACTGACCTGAACTAAATTTTCAAGTGGTGAAAGGGAACATATATGTAGATATACAATTGGCAATTAGAAAACCTATAAATCAGGGGATTATATAGAGCCCAGCTGTAGCTATCCACTTATCTAAGGTTTATATATAAAGATTATGCAGTTTACATATTCAAAAAGTTCAGACAGGTAGTCCCACAGTAATTGGTCACATCACATTATCATATAAGGGGTAACTGAGCTCTTATCTAATATGAGCCCCTGAGCCCTTGTCTACTGAGATCGACATATGTGGAGCATAGAATACATATATAGTGTTCATCCTAGGGAATAAACATAGGTAGGGTGGGTTTGTACATAATCTGACTGGTCTAGTCGTCATGAAAAAAGGGCATTCCTGCTATGAGTGTTACTAGTCCTATGACAGCTTTCGGAGGCATGATCCGTAACCGTCACTCTAAATAGCAGAAGATTTAGATCAAAATTTAGCCCACACCGGTTCTCTGGGTTAAAGTTTCAACGGCAGCTGCCTGCCCATATTGCAGTCGGCATATAGCCGCAAGATCTTTTGGGTGGCTGGGTACACCGCCAGCGAGAGGCGGAGGGAGCTCCCAGGACTTTCCCAGCAGAGGAGGAATATGGCGTAGGCACCCGCGCACCTCGGCACCTCTCGCCCGTGATCCTCGGCTTGTCACAGTGTAGTCCATCAGAGCCGGTACGTCCAATAAGACCTCTGATGTTTCGATGGGCTGTGTAGCACCTTTCTTTTGCTGTCTAGCTGTTTTTTGCTGTCTAGCTTTTTCCGTTAAAGTGTCTCTCAAATATACCGGAGCTGGAACTAGTTCTCCCGGTTCTCCCTCATTCAGCTTGTGATAGCTCCTCAATGTGCTAGAAGCACTCTGTGTCATGGTTCCTTCCAGGTGTGGGCCAAGTAGGTCAAGCAGGTCCCGCTGAAATCTTGCAAAGTGTTCCGCTAGGGTCTTTTGTGCCTCTTTCTCCCACCGGTCAATTGCAGCTATGATCCCCTCGCTACGACGGGAGGCCGCCATTATAATCTCAGCATGTGAAGCTTGCAGGGTTTTTAGCTCAGCAGTTATAATCCTCAGTTCTGGATTGTCCAATGTGTGATCCAAAATTAAGCGTCCCTTAATTAGACCAACTTCCCCAGTTAGCAGCAATAGAGCTGGACAGCACATACGGCTGTTATTCCTGACATATCAGGACTCAGGGAGGGTAAATGAGGAGCCAGGTCTGTTATTAGGCCTCCGCTGCGTTCCTCATCTATTCCGGTCTGCTTGGCTGAAATTTAAAGTCAAAGAACACAAAAATCCGTTCTTCAGATATTAATCTTCAAGATAGTTGTAATTTCAGGTGTGAAGAATAAGTTTGAGAGGCGATAGACAACGGATCTATCAGCTCCCGGAGTCAGCTAAGATTAAAAGCAGCCATCTTGGTCGGTGTTCGGACCCGCCCCCCGCAGACCAGGATTTTAACCATAATGCCCTGCGGGCTAGGACAGCAAAACTCGAAGTTTTAGCTCCTAGTCTAAAAATCTGTAAAATGGCATCTGCAATAAAGGAATTGGCCAATTTAAGAGCTTTAATCCTATCTTGAATTTCATCCAATGAAGTCTCTACTTGAATCAGACAAGGCGTTGAACCAATAAGATGCCGCACTAGTCACGGTGGTAATACACAACGAAGGTTGCCATTGGAGACCTTGATGAACATAAATCTTTTTCAAATAAGCCTCCAGCTTCTTGTCCATTGGATCCTTAAAAAAACAGCTACTGTATCCTCAAGAGGAATAGTGGTTCTCTTAGCCAGAGTGGAAATGGCCCCTTCAATTTTGGGTACAGTATACCAAGGGTCTTTAATGGAGTCCTCGACAGGAAACATTTTCTTAAAAATGGGGTACGGGGAAAAAGACACCCCTGGTTTCTCCCATTCCTGTGAGATAATCTCCCTAGCACGGTCTGGCACAGGAAAAACCTCTGAAGTGGAAGGTTCATCAAAGAAATTATTAAGTTTACTACATTTCTTAAAAGTGACAATGACAGGAGTATCGGAGTCATCTAAAGTAGCTAAAACCTTCTTTAACAATACACGAAGGTGTTCAAGCTTAAATCTGAAGGATACCACCTTTAACATTTAATAAACTTTAAATAAATTTCTAAAATACCCCTCAGGCAATTGAGGTGCCTTACCGCTACCAATTAAGACCGGATCACCCAGAAATTGAAAAAAAACAACTTTTTCCTCAGAAACTTTATGAAGTAAAGCCGGTCATGTGACCGCAACTGCTGAGCTCAAATTACTGCTGCGACACAGAGAGGCACCACTTCCTGGTACACTGAGTACCAGAAATATCAGTTTTTTCAAACCTGACAGTTTAAAATGTTGCATTGTTTTATTTTAGAACAAAGGGGAATGAATAAACTGCTGAAATAGAAAATTCAGCCTTACTTTCCTCGTATTGGTTTATCAAGTAAACGTGTGTCAGAAAATAAAGCCTAAAAAACATTTTACCCTTTCTTTTTAACCCCTTGAGTGCTAACGACGGCTCTGAGCCATTGCAGAGTTTCCCACTCTGGTGCTAATGACGGCTCAGAGCCGTCGCTAGCACTCTCCCACCTTGAGGGAGATTTGGGGGCTCCTACCCCGGCGATCGGGCCTGCATAGTGACAGGCATCGCCGGAGCTTCACGTTATGCTCAGTGACGTCACTGCATAACTTAACTTTATTGTTAAGTATAGGAGCAGGGGGCATGCTGCTTAGAAGCCTGTATCTCAGGCATCTAAGCAGCTACAGACCCCCAAGACCATCGTTGGAAAACAGAATTTATGCTTACCTGATAAATTACTTTCTCCAACGGTGTGTCCGGTCCACGGCGTCATCCTTACTTGTGGGACATTCTCCTCCCCAACACGAAATGGCAAAGAGCCCAGCAAAGCTGGTCACATGATCCCTCCTAGGCTCCGCCTTCCCCAGTCATTCGACCGACGTAAAGGAGGAATATGCATAGGAGAAATCATATGATACCGTGGTGACTGTAGTTAGAGAAAATAATTCATCAGACCTGATTAAAAAACCAGGGCGGGCCGTGGACCGGACACACCGTTGGAGAAAGTAATTTATCAGGTAAGCATAAATTCTGTTTTCTCCAACATAGGTGTGTCCGGTCCACGGCGTCATCCTTACTTGTGGGAACCAATACCAAAGCTTTAGGACACGGATGATGGGAGGGAGCAAATCAGTTCACCTAGATGGAAGGCACCACGGCTTGCAAAACCTTTCTCCCAAAAATAGCCTCAGAAGAAGCAAAAGTATCAAATTTGTAAAATTTGGTAAAAGTGTGCAGTGAAGACCAAGTCGCTGCCTTACATATCTGCTCAACAGAAGCCTCGTTCTTGAAGGCCCATGTGGAAGCCACGGCCCTAGTGGAGTGAGCTGTGATTCTTTCAGGAGGCTGCCGTCCGGCAGTCTCATAAGCCAATCGGATGATGCTTTTAAGCCAAAAAGAGAGAGAGGTAGAAGTTGCTTTTTTACCTCTCCTTTTACCAGAATAAACAACAAACAAGGAAGAAGTTTGTCTGAAATCCTTTGTAGCCTCTAAATAGAATTTTAGAGCACGAACTACATCCAAATTGTGTAACAAACGTTCCTTCTTTGAAACTGGATTCGGACACAAAGAAGGCACGACTATCTCCTGGTTAATATTTTTGTTAGAAACAACTTTCGGAAGAAAACCAGGTTTAGTACGCAAAACCACCTTATCTGCATGGAACACCAGATAAGGAGGAGAACACTGCAGAGCAGATAACTCTGAAACTCTTCTAGCAGAAGAAATTGCAACCAAAAACAAAACTTTCCAAGATAATAACTTGATATCAACGGAATGTAGGGGTTCAAACGGAACCCCCTGAAGAACTGAAAGAACTAAATTGAGACTCCAAGGAGGAGTCAAAGGTTTGTAAACAGGCTTGATTCTAACCAGAGCCTGAACAAAAGCTTGAACATCTGGCACAGCCGCCAGCTTTTTGTGAAGTAAAACAGATAAAGCAGAAATCTGTCCCTTCAAAGAACTTGAAGATAATCCTTTCTCCAAACCTTCTTGAAGAAAGGATAGAATCTTAGGAATTTTTATCTTGTTCCATGGGAATCCTTTAGATTCACACCAACAGATATATTTTTTCCATATTTTATGGTAGATTTTTCTAGTTACAGGCTTTCTAGCCTGAACAAGAGTATCAATGACAGAATCTGAGAACCCTCGCTTTGATAAAATCAAGCGTTCAATCTCCAAGCAGTCAGTTGGAGTGAGGCCAGATTCGGATGTTCGAACGGACCTTGAACAAGAAGGTCCTGTCTCAAAGGTAGCTTCCATGGTGGAGCCGATGACATATTCACCAGATCTGCATACCAAGTCCTGCGTGGCCACGCAGGAGCTATCAAGATCACCGATACCCTCTCCTGTTTGATCCTGACTACCAGCCTGGGAATGAGAGGAAACGGTGGGAACACATAAGCTAGGTTGAAGGTCCAAGGTGCTACTAGTGCATCCACTAGAGTCGCCTTGGGATCCCTGGATCTGGACCCGTAGCAAGGAACCTTGAAGTTCTGACGAGACGCCATCAGATCCATGTCTGGAATGCCCCACAATTGAATTATTTGGGCAAAGATTTCCGGATGGAGTTCCCACTCCCCCGGATGAAATGTCTGACGACTCAGAAAATCCGCTTCCCAATTTTCCACTCCTGGGATGTGGATTGCAGACAAGTGGCAGGAGTGAGTCTCCGCCCATTGAATTATTTTGGTCACTTCTTCCATCGCCAGGGAACTCCTTGTTCCCCCCTGATGGTTGATATACGCAACAGTCGTCATGTTGTCTGATTGAAACCTTATGAATTTGGCCTTTGCTAGCTGAGGCCAAGCCTTGAGAGCATTGAATATCGCTCTCAGTTCCAGAATATTTATCGGGAGAAGAGATTCTTCCCGAGACCAAAGACCCTGAGCTTTCAGGGGTTCCCAGACCGCGCCCCAGCCCACCAGACTGGCGTCGGTCGTGACAATGACCCACTCTGGTCTGCGGAAGCTCATCCCTTGTGACAGGTTGTCCAGGGTCAGCCACCAACGGAGTGAATCTCTGGTCCTCTGATCTACTTGTATCGTCGGAGACAAGTCTGTATAATCCCCATTCCACTGACTGAGCATGCACAGTTGTAATGGTCTTAGATGAATTCGCGCAAAAGGAACTATGTCCATTGCCGCGACCATCAAACCTATTACTTCCATGCACTGCGCTATGGAAGGAAGAAGAACAGAATGAAGTACTTGACAAGAGCTTAGAAGTTTTGATTTTCTGGCCTCTGTCAGAAAAATCCTCATTTCTAAGGAGTCTATTATTGTTCCCAAGAAGGGAACTCTTGTTGACGGGGATAGAGAACTTTTTTCTACGTTCACTTTCCACCCGTGAGATCTGAGAAAGGCCAGGACAATGTCCGTATGAGCCTTTGCTTGTGGCAGAGATGACGCTTGAATCAGTATGTCGTCCAAGTAAGGTACTACTGCAATGCCCCTTGGTCTTATCACCGCTAGAAGGGACCCTAGTACCTTTGTGAAAATTCTTGGAGCAGTGGCTAATCCGAATGGAAGTGCCACAAACTGGTAATGCTTGTCCAGAAAGGCGAACCTTAGGAACCGATGATGTTCCTTGTGGATAGGAATATGTAGATACGCATCCTTTAAATCCACCGTGGTCATGAATTGACCTTCCTGGATGGTAGGAAGAATTGTCTGAATGGTTTCCATTTTGAACGATGGAACCCTGAGAAATTTGTTTAGGATCTTGAGATCTAAGATTGGTCTGAATGTTCCCTCTTTTTTGGGAACTATGAACAGATTGGAGTAGAATCCCATCCCTTGTTCTCCTAATGGAACAGGGTGAATCACTCCCATTTTTAACAGGTCTTCTACACAATGTAAGAATGCCTGTCTTTTTATGTGGTCTGAAGACAATTGAGACCTGTGGAACCTTCCCCTTGGGGGTAGCTCCTTGAATTCCAGAAGATAACCTTGGGAGACTATTTCTAGCGCCCAAGGATCCAGAACATCTCTTGCCCAAGCCTGAGCGAAGAGAGAAAGTCTGCCCCCCACCAGATCCGGTCCCGGATCGGGGGCCAACATCTCATGCTGTCTTGGTAGCAGTGGCAGGTTTCTTGGCCTGCTTACCTTTGTTCCAGCCTTGCATTGGCCTCCAGGCTGGCTTGGTTTGAGAAGTATTACCCTCTTGCTTAGAGGATGTAGAACTTGAGGCTGGTCCGTTTCTGCGAAAGGGACGAAAATTTGGTTTATTTTTAGCCTTAAAAGACCTATCCTGAGGAAGGGCGTGGCCCTTTCCCCCAGTGATATCTGAAATAATCTCTTTCAAGTCAGGGCCAAACAGCGTTTTCCCCTTGAAAGGTATGTTAAGCAATTTGTTCTTGGAGGACGCATCCGCTGACCAAGACTTTAGCCAAAGCGCTCTGCGCGCCACAATAGCAAACCCTGAATTTTTTCGCCGCTAATCTAGCTAATTGCAAAGTGGCGTCTAAAGTAAAAGAGTTAGCCAATTTAAGAGCGTGAACTCTGTCCATAATCTCCTCATAAGAAGATTCCTTATCGAGCGACTTTTCTAGTTCATCGAACCAGAAACACGCTGCTGTAGTGACAGGAACAATGCATGAAATTGGTTGTAGAAGGTAACCTTGCTGAACAAACATCTTTTTAAGCAAACCCTCTAATTTTTTATCCATAGGATCTTTGAAAGCACAACTATCTTCTATAGGGATAGTAGTGCGTTTGTTTAGAGTAGAAACCGCCCCCTCGACCTTGGGGACTGTCTGCCATAAGTCCTTTCTGGGGTCGACCATAGGAAACAATTTCTTAAATATAGGGGGAGGGACAAAAGGTATGCCGGGCCTTTCCCATTCTTTGTTTACAATGTCCGCCACCCGCTTGGGTATAGGAAAAGCTTCGGGGGGGCACCGGGACCTCTAGGAACTTGTCCATCTTACATAATTTCTCTGGAATGACCAAATTGTCACAATCATCCAGAGTAGACAACACCTCCTTAAGCAGAGCGCGGAGATGTTCCAATTTAAATTTGAATGTAATAACATCAGGTTCAGCTTGTTGAGAAATTTTCCCTGAATCTGAAATTTCTCCCTCAGACAAAACCTCCCTGGCCCCTTCAGACTGGTGTAGGGGCATGTCAGAACCATTATCATCAGCGTCCTCATGCTCTTCAGTATTTTCTAAAACAGAGCAGTCGCGCTTTCGCTGATAAGTGGGCATTTTGGCTAAAATGTTTTTGATAGAATTATCCATTACAGCCGTTAATTGTTGCATAGTAAGGAGTATTGGCGCACTAGATGTACTAGGGGCCTCCTGTGTGGGCAAGACTGGCGTAGACGAAGGAGGGGATGATGCAGTACCATGCTTACTCCCCTCACTTGAGGAATCATCTTGGGCATCATTTTCTCTAAATTGTTTGTCACATACATCACATCTATTTAAATGAGAAGGAACCTTGGCTTCCTCACATACAGAACATAGTCTATCTGATAGTTCAGACATGTTAAACAGGCATAAACTTGATAACAAAGTACAAAAAACGTTTTAAAATAAAACCGTTACTGTCACTTTAAATTTTAAACTGAACACACTTTATTACTGAATATGTGAAAAAGTATTAAGGAATTGTTCAAAATTCACCAAAATTTCACCACAGTGTCTTAAAGCCTTAAAAGTATTGCACACCAAATTTGAAAGCTTTAACTCTTAAAATAACGGAACCGGAGCCGTTTTTATATTTAACCCCTATACAGTCCCTGGTATCTGCTTTGCTGAGACCCAACCAAGCCCAGAGGGGAATACGATACCAAATGACGCCTTCAGAAGCTTTTTCTGTGTATCTGAGCTCCTCACACATGCATCTGCATGCCTTGCTTCCCAAAAATAACTGTGCATTAGTGGCGCGAAAATGAGGCTCTGCCTATGATTAGAGAAGGCCCCCAGTGAAAAAGGTGTCCAATACAGTGCCTGCCGTTTTTTTAATATAATTCCCAAGAATAAAATAACTCCTCAAAGCTATAAACTATTAAAAATGCTTATAAATTAATCGTTTTAGCCCAGAAAAATGTCTACCAGTCTTTAAAGCCCTTGTGAAGCCCTTTATTCTTATTAATAAAAATGGCTTACCGGATCCCATAGGGAAAATGACAGCTTCCAGCATTACCAAGTCTTGTTAGAAATGTGTCATACTTCAAGCAGCAAAGTCTGCACACTGTTTCCCCCAACTGAAGTTACTTCATCTCAACAGTCCTGTGTGGAAACAGCCATCGATTTTAGTAACGGTTGCTAAAATCATCTTCCTCTTACAAACAGAAATCTTCATCCTTTTTTCTGTTTCAGAGTAAATAGTACATACCAGCACTATTTTAAAATAACAAACTCTTGATTGAAGAATAAAAACTACATTTAACACCAAAAAACTCTTAACCATCTCCGTGGAGATGTTGCCTGTGCAACGGCAAAGAGAATGACTGGGGAAGGCGGAGCCTAGGAGGGATCATGTGACCAGCTTTGCTGGGCTCTTTGCCATTTCCTGTTGGGGAGGAGAATGTCCCACAAGTAAGGATGACGCCGTGGACCGGACACACCTATGTTGGAGAAAGGTGATCGTCTAACCTTTCCAACAGTGTAAGTCTTGGGGATCAGGGAAAAAAAAAAAGTTAAAAATGTTTTTTAGAATAAAAAACCCACTTAAAAAAGCTTAGCACCCAGGTGGGAAAGTGCTTAGCACTCAAAGGGTTAAAAGTTTAAATGTTAGTCTCACACATGCTACAGTGCCTGCTTCATGCCCCAGTGTAACCCATAAAACAGGATTATCTATATCCCAATAAAAAAAAGCAATGTCTTTTAATTTGTTAAGTGCATGTTCCCCCAACTGGAAGAAAAAGCACTTACCTGCTCCGCTTTCTGGAATGTAGACAGTTACAAGGTATGAGAAGACAAAGTTCTTCACAGAGAACTCTGTCAACTCAATTGTTAGGAAAACGCAGTAAGTACTTCTTTACAAGTTCCTAACTGCTTTAAAACCACCACTGCTCTTTGCCTGCTCCTGCTGGCCAGGAGTGCTATTTCCAACAGTAATTACTCAAGCCGTGGACTCACCATATCTTAGGAAAGAAAAGACAATGCAAAAGCACTTGAATTTCAAATGAGTAGTAGATTTTAGTTACAATTTCCTTCCTAATGCATCATGTGACAGCCATCAGCCAATCACAAAATGCATATAAGTATATCCTATGAATCTGGCACATGCTTGCTCAGTAGGAACTGGTGCCTCAGAAACTGAGTATATAAAAAGATTGTGCACTTTTATATAATGGAAGCGAATTGGAAAAATGTTTAAAATTGTGCGCTCTATTTTAATCGTAAAAGTTTAATTTTGACTTGATTGTCCCTTTAAATAAAAATTTATCATACTGACCTCCTTCATTTGTGGACTCTACTGGAACATCCAAAGGTTCTCCACCCTCCACATACATCATGTGATTCCTACACGCGCCTTTCAGCTGGATAACATGTGCTGTATGCTACAGAAACAGAACAGACATCAAATAAAAGGACTTGCATGGTTAGACAGAAAAGGTGTAGCTTAAAGAAATAATTTAACCCTTTACTGGCTAGATAGTGTTAGCATTTTTCTCTGCATGTGCATGTAAAACACAGCTAGATATTCTTAGTGCTGCAGCATTTTAAATACTACAGCTGCTCAGATTGCCAGTGGGGCTTGTATCATATCAGCAATTAACAAATTGAGTCATTACCAGATGGTATATGCACCTTAGGCTCTCTGAACAAGTGCTGTGTTTATGCTGGTGCAGGGTGCATACTTAAATACACTTTGGAATCAGCTATAGCTTTTATTAGAAGCATTTTTGCTAATACATGTATATTACAGAAATGCTTCTATTCACAAATGAAATGCATCCATGTGGATTCCAATTCTGACTGGAATGTCCCTTTAAGCCATTGTTTTACTTTTGCAGTCTTTGCGCTGTTTTTACACAATTTAGTGCTTTCCTGTGATCAAACAAATATTTTTTTTCCCGACAAGCGGTAAGTCGACATTAACAACATTTATAAGAACTCTGTCTGATGAAGGCACATTTTAGCGCTGAAACGTGTGTCACTGCTTTTCTTATTAGAATGTTGGGACTCTTGTCTTGTGAATAAACATTCCTGTGATAATAGTTGAGACCCCCAAAATAAGACCAATTCTATGTGGTATTTACTATTGTTAAAGTCAAAATAAAACGTTCATGATTCAGATAGATTATTACATTTTTAGAGACTTTTCAATTTACTTAGTTCTTTTAGTATCCTTTGTTGAAAAGCATACTTAGGTACAGTCAGGAGCAGCAATACACTACTGGGAGCTAGCTGTGACTACACACATATGTCTTTTGTCATTGGCTCGCCAGATGTGTCCAACTAGATGCCAGTAGTGCAATGGAGCTGACTTCAAAGGGACATTCCGGCCAAAACTGAAATGTACATCAACGCATTTCACAATTCAATATACTTGCATGAGCAAAAATACTTG